>NW_026910722.1:0-26252 GCF_963691925.1 Scomber scombrus | reverse complement strand
GAAGGAAGGAAGGAAGGAAGGAAAGAAGGAAGGTAGGAGGGAGGGAGGGAGGAAGAAGGAAGGAAAGGAGGGAGGAAAGGAAAGGAAAGGAAAGGAAAGGAAAGAAAAGGAAGGAAGGAATGAAGTAAAGGAGGAAGGACAGATGGAAGGAAGGAAAGGAGGAAGGTAGGAGGGAGGGAGGGAGGAAGAAGGAAGGAAAGGAGGGAGGAGGAAAGGAAAGGAAAGGAAAGGAAAGAAAGAAGGAAGGAAGGAAGGAAGTTAAAGGAGGAAGGACAGATGGAAGGGAGGAAAGAAGGAACGTCAAAACAGACGGGGTCAATTTGACCCAGTAGGACGACAGGAAGGTTAATATCAGCCTTAAATTGAATCCAGACTCATCATGTGGAACAGAGGTCGACCCCAATGCAGGAAAACATCCCATCAGATCTGATACAGAGCATTAAGCGTATGTGTTTTCTTATACGGTTGCAGACAAATAAACATAATTAAATAATTCAAACAGCGAACGTCACAGTAGTCTGGATTAGTTGAGCAAACATTGCTTCAAAGAATCTCAAAATCTGTGCTGCACACTAACAAGAAAGCTGCTTCCTGTGCATGTTTCATCCTCTGGCATGCATCATAAGAAACACTCACATCAGCAGCTGTGATTTGCATATGATAAAAAAAAAAAAAAAAAAGGATTTGATGTCACACTGGCAACATAAAAAATACAAATACATCAGAATATGTGTGTAAGGAATAACAGATGTACAGCATTTATTTCTATTTTTAAAGCCTGTTACTATACTTGAACAGCTCTAGTACAAACTGATTCAACGAGGAAGGAAACATTAGAGGAAGCATGACCATTTTTTTATTTTTTATACCTTATCTGAAATCAAGTTGAGGTTGCAGAATCAAGACTCGACTTGAGACGATACTACAAAGTATTGGTTCAACTCCCCAAATCCTGCTCTCTGCTTTCAACACAGCAGATAGTATGAGCTGGTTTTATAGTGTGTGTATGTGCTCTAATAAGAGATGGGAATAATGGTGAAAGTTGGGATAAAGAAGATAATAGGCTTCTTAACCCTCCTGCTGTCCTCGAGTCAAGGAAGGAAGGAAAGATGGAAGGAAGGAAGAAAGGAAGGAAGGAATGATGGAAGGAAGGAAGGAAGGAAGGAAGGAAGGAAGGACGGAAGGAAAGGAAGGAAGGAAGGACGGAAGGAAGGACGGAAGGAATGAAGGAAAGATGGAAGGAAGGAAGGAAGGAATGATGGAAGGAAGGAAGGGAGGACGGAAGGAAGGAAAGGAAGGAAGGATGGAAGGAAGGAAGGAGGGAGGGAAGGAATAAAAGAAGGAAGAAAGGAAGGAAGAAAGGAAGGAAGGAAGGAATGATGGAAGGAAGGAAGGAAGGAAGGAAGGAAGGAAGGAAGGAAAGAAGGAAGGAAGGAAGGAAGGAAGGAAGGAAGGAAGGAAGGAGGGAGGGAAGGAATAAAAGAAGGAATAAAGGAAGGAAGAAGGCAGAAAAGGAGGGAGGGAGGAAGGAAGGGGGGAAAGGAAAGAAGGAAAGGAAAGGAAAGAAGGAAAGGAAGGAAGGACAGACAGAAGGAAGGAAGGAATGAAAGAAGGAATAGTCAAAACAGACGGGGTCAATTTGACCCGGGAGGACGACACTAAAATTAAATAAATCAGAAAAAAATGGAGCACCTTCACTCTGCAAATATGTCAAGGCAGACTCATGATTAAATACTTGAACAGCTCGAGTACAAACTGGAGGTATGATTCAACGAGAAAAGGAAACATTAGAGGAAGCATGACCATTTTTTTTTTTTATACCTTATCTGAAATCAAGCAAAAACATCTGTCAGTTTCAGCATCGCTCTCACATTCAGATTGATGTCACTTTGATCACTTTCCTGTGGAACTAATGTTATCTCAGGGGAGTTGTGTCTCGTATAGCGGCGTGACTGAAAGCTACGCATGCAGCCGGTGTTAAATAATGACATGAAGATATTGTTTACAGTATAGAAGTCTTTATAGATCTACACCACAACAACAACAACCGCCTGCTTCCCCCCCACTGAAGGAATAAACAACTGATTTAATATTTATGTACTCAGTGCCACTCCTGATCTCTGATTATTTACAACACATCCAGCCGACATAAAGGATAGTTTCTCAGGAGGTTTGTCGCCTTAAATAAACACAGTTCACTTTATTCTTATGTCATACAGTCGTGATGATTCAAGTTTGTTTATTGTGCCATACTGTTTCCTGTGATTTAAAAAAAAGAGCTCAGTAGACTCACAGTAATCAAATTTCTGACTTTATTTTTGAGGTTAGATCCTGCATCCTTCCTTCCTCCCTCCCTTTCTTCCTTTCCTTCCTTCTTCCTCCCTTCCTTCCTTCTTCCCTCCTTTCCTTCCTTCTTCCTCCCTGCTTTCCTTCCTTCTTCCTCCATTACATCCTTTCTTCCTTTCCTTCCTTCCTTCTTCCTGCCTTCCTTCCTCCCTCCTTTCCTTCCTTCTTCCTCCCTTCCTTCTTCCCTCCTTTCCTTCCTTCTTCCTCCCTCCTTTCCTTCCTTCTTATTCCCTTGCATCCTTCCTTCCTCCCTCCCTTTCGTCCTTTCCTTCCTTCTTCCTGCCTTCCTTCCTCCCTCCTTTCCTTCCTTCTTCCTCCCTTGCATCCTTCCTTCCTCCCTCCCTTTCTTCCTTCTTCCCTCCTTTCCTTCCTTCTTCCTCCCTCCTTTCCTTCCTTCTTCCTCCCTTGCATCCTTCCTTCCTTCCTTCTTCCTCCCTTCCATCCTTCCTTCCTCCCTCCCTTCCTTCCTTCTTCCTCCCTTCAGTGTCTCAAATGTTTGCACATTTCTTGCATTTTAAAGAATAAAGTGCATTTGTAAATTCTAATTTCTGACTTTATTTTTGAGGTTAGATAGTCTTCAGGGTTGAGCTATTATTTGTAATTTTAATTGAAATATATTCTATATCTGAGTAAAATATAACTCTATATCTGAGTAAAATATAACACTGAATAGAGTATAAATTTACTCCCATTACAGAGCACATTTTTTTACTGTATTTAGACTGGGACTGAGTAAAATTGTATTCAATTTGAGTAAAATTTACTCAGGTAAATTTACTGTGTAGGTATTTTGGACTGTCCCATGTATGTGTAAGTCTTAGATCAGACTGAGTGCTTCTTAGCAGCCTAGTTTTCAATGACGGAGAAGCTTTTTTTACTCAGCGTTTTGTGTTTTTTTTTTGCAGGATCGTCCTTGAGTTGAAAAAAAACAGAAAGCAGAAAAGCATCCAGCGGTTTTTCTGCATATTGTCCAGTTGCATGAATTGAGAAGTCGGCCTTTCTGTGTTGGAAATAACCACATCATCAATCATGCAGGACAAACTAGTGTTTGGCTGTAGAGCAGGATGCCTGGAGCTATATGACTCTACCGACTATACTAGCATAATCAATTACTATCTAAGAATATACAAGATGCAGATCTGTGAGTATATGTCAGAGCTAAATAACAACAGGGCCAAGGATAGGTTATGTGGTTGCTGCCTAGCAACGATAGAGTAAAGACACAGCGACCTGCTCTTGTTTAAATTGTAGGCTTTCATTGGAGAAAAAAAAAAGGCTTTCTCGTGACCTTTAATTCCACCACTTCACTACTAAATAATATGGATTCATGTTGATCTATTTCTGACAGACAGGAATTAATTTCAGAGCTCGTAAAGTTCATCTTCTTAGTCTTGAACCAAGAACCATGTAGATACAACGACAGAGTAATCATCATCATCTCTGCATATACACATACCTATTCATATCAGGCGGGGAGTTCTGGTCCTCTGAAATGATGCCAACGCGGAAGTAACTTAAAACTGCATTCTATCAAAAGGCCACCAGGGGGCGACCGTTTTGGTGTCAAAAGGACTTCCGTCTCTATACAAGTCAATGGAGAATTCACCAACTTCTCACTTGATTTCTAACCTCAGTAAACGTTTTCAAAATGTGTTTATGGTCTCAATCGCTAGTTTAAAGCCTTCTTCAATGCAGTATGATGTTCATTTGGGACATTTTGGCCTCCCTGATTTTATATGTGACGATAAAGCAGGGTATGCATTAGGGCATGGCTACGTCGTGATTGACAGGTTGATTGGTTCACAGGTTCAGGAGGGCGCCTCATGCTCCTCCTGATGCCCATATAAGTAGAATCCGTGTTTGTTTTTTTACCCAGCATGCACCGGAAATTTTCAAGATGGCACTGTTCAGATCCGATACTATTCGCTTCAAAGCAGCAGTCCACAAACCAATGGGTGACGTCACGGATGTTACGTCCATTTTTATATACAGTCTATGATTCATATGCATTATACACATATGCATAACAACCACCATAGTAGTTAAAAAACAAACAAAAAAACAGCTTCTATATCATTGATCTCAAGGAAATTGCAGAAAACCTTCCAAATCTTTCCAAAACTTGTCAAGCTTGTTCTTTGTGGTGTAGCTTAAGCAAAGTAAAAAATAATGTCTGCCATCCATTATGAAGTAACACAAGCCTTCTTTTCTCCATTAGCAGATTATACATCTTTTAGCTCCTAAAAAACAGATATTGAGAAAAAGGATCTTACTCTTTTTTTGGGTGCCATTTTTTCATGAATGGAGCTTCTCTACAACTTTACCAAACGCCTGACTTTATATGTTTTTTCCAGGGCGTTATTAGTTATGCTAATTTACTATTGTCAGGCCCATTCATTAAGGACAGGTGGCATCCATCATGTTTACGACTGTTTCCTGAGTGAATCTGACTCATTAGGGTCGTTTCCACTGCAGGAACTTCAGGGTGATATTTACGGGGGCTTTGACCGTTGGCGCGTGTCTCCATAGCAGGAACCGCCCCTGAAAGACAATCTCCTGGATCTTTTACAGGGGCAAAAGAAGGTCCCTGCCTCGGGGTATATACTCCGTGCTTAAGGTTGACTTTGTGCTTATTGGGTATTTGGTGCATCGTCTCTGTGATTTGACGGTCAAAACTATCTCACAACGATTAAGCAACGATCTAAACTGCTGCAGAATCATAACATTACTTCCAGAGCTCTGTTGCTCCTCTGCTATGGAGACACAACGGCTGAGAGGAACCAAGTAAGAGGACATTCCTGTAATGTTCCTGCCTCCTAAATTGTACCAAGAAGGAAGGAAAGGAAGGAATGAAGGAAAGATGGAAGGATGGAAGGAAGGAAGGAATAAAGGAAGGAATAAAGGAAGGAAGAAGGAAGAAAAGGAGGGAGGGAGGAAAGGAAATGAAAGAAGGAAGGGAGGAAGGATGGAATGATGGAAGGGAAAGGAAGGAAGGGAGGAAGGAAGGATGGAATGATGGAAGGAAGGGAGGAAAGGAGGAAGGATGGAATGATGGAAGGAAGGGAAAGGAAAGAAGGAAGGGAGGAAGGAAGGAGGAAAGGAAGGAATGAAGGAAAGATGGAAGGAAGGAAGGAAGGAGGAAAGGAAGGAAGGAAGAAAAGGAGGGAGGAAGGAAGGGGGGAGGAAGGAAGGAAGGAAGAAGGAAGGAAGGAAGGAAGGATGGAGGAAGGACAGACAGAAGGAAGGAAGGGATGAAAGAAGGAACAGTCAAAACAGACGGGGTCAATTTGACCCGGGAGGACGACACAAAGGTTGAATAAATCAGAAAAAGATGGAGCACCTTCACTCTGCAAATATGTCGAGGCAGGATAATGATTAATAATTTAAATTTGCTTAGTTTAAAAAAAAAAAACAAGTGTATCTGTCAAGTTAAGAGTAAACATGAATCCCTATTTAAGCAGCATTCAGTAGCTCTTATGTGATATTTATTGAAGCTCTATTATCAGATCTATTCACACACTTTTTACCCGCTGTGCTTGTAAGTCAACGTTGGATTGTTATGAATAGTCCTTGAGAAGCACAGTAATATTATTACAGGCATATAATGTACTTGCACCTTTGGGACTTTTATTGCATTTCATACCTATCACTATCTTCCCATGTTCTCTGCTGTCAAATAATAAATATATAAAAGGACAAAATGACTAAAATCTACTGTGTGAAGCTGTCATTTTGACTTATCATGTATTTATTTTGCAGGTATTTGATCATTAACGACTGAATAATGATTATATAATGAACCCATAAATTATCTTGGTTTTCTTTTTAACATCTGGCCAAAAACAACAACTGGAAAAGTCTGGTTCATTTACAGTTCTATTGATTTAATGAGCTTTGTCCCTGTCACATAAATAAAGAGATTCAATTAAAGGATGACTGAAGTTACTGCAGTTCATCTTGAAGAGGAGGTGAATGTCTGCACTCAATTTCATGATGTCATACATTCGTTTTTGAGACATTTAAATCAAAACCACAAATGTAAACTACTTGTAAAGGATGAGAAACTATCAGTAGATAAATTTAACGTCAGTCCATCCAGTAATAGTTCCTCTATTGTGCCTTAAAAGGTTTGACCGAGGCTGCAGATCCCACTGACGACTCCCTAATTATGGGAATCTGGAACATTTTAGTACCCAGAAGGCTGTTTTTTATATTTTTTTATAGTCCAATTAAAAACTTACGCATGGTGGATTTCTTTTATAGACTAATTCCAATAGTTAAACAATAGTTTTGGTGGCAAATTCCCACCAGACTGTTAAACCTGTGTTGTGTAAAGATGGTTTAGGAAAAACATTGAGACTTTTAATGCTGTAAAATATTGAATATTTGATTAAATGTTAGTGTACCTTTGTCTTAACCCTCACATACTCTTCATAATTAGCTTTTACACCAATTCACATTCATACATTCCCCATCAGTCATTAATAAATGTTTAATTAATGCTTCTGTTTGATTCATTTTATTGAAAAAAATACATTTAAATCACTATTTTATGATCCAGGAGAACATTTGAACACATGCAAATGCTGATTTTTGAAAATAAATTAGAAGCACAGGTCAAATTTGTACATTTGCATATATAAAAATGTGTATTAGCTGCACAAACATTAAAAAAAATGATGCATTTTATTTCCATTTTTGTAAACTGTGGGTCACATTAGGGAAAGTCCAGCTAAAATAAATGTGTATATGATGTTTTAACAGCTATTAAATGTAAAAAAACAGGTCAAATTTGACCCTGAACAGCATGTAAAGGGTTAATAAATAAAATAAGGATCTTTATTCTGGTGTAGCTTAAAGCTCAATAACTCCTATCGGGTGAAAAAGGGTTTTCAATGACACACTTTGACTGACTTGTAATCAAAAATGCATTCCTCAGAGAATTATGCAAAACAGCGAATTCTTAACCCAACGGTCTATATAACATACAACGTGGTAATTTAAATCCCCTGACAATAATTGATCATTAAAATCACCGCTGTTAACGTGACCCTGTGCAGTCGCCCTTCTCCATCATCTCGGTTTGCTGCTCCGCTGTCAGCCGGAGAATCATGACACAGTGCAGACTGAGAGGAGGAGACAGTTTAGTAATATCTGCTCCCCTCGGCCTCGCGTCTGGCTCTTAATGGCACTTCACAGCAGTAATGGAGCTGGGGGTTAATGTTAATGTGGAAATGACTCCGTGTGTGTGTGTGTGTGTGTGTGTGTGTGTGTGTGTGTGTGTGTGTGTGTGTGTGTGTGTGTGTGTGTGTGTGTGTGTGTGTGTGTGTGTGTGTGTGTGTGTGGAGCTAGCTGAGGGTCGGCCCGTCCTTCATCCCTAGAGCCGTAGCTCTTTATCAGCCTCTCTCTCTCTCTCTCTCTCTCTGAAACAGGTTTATGGTGAGAGTCGGCCTCCCTGGCGCACGCCGCAAGACTGACAGCAGCCCGTGGCATTACCCCCCCACTCCCCCCCCCCACTCTCTCTTTACCCCGTGTCTTTAACAAAGAGATGGCACACACACACGCAGTGATTTACAGGTACGATAACCCCCTGAGCGCGAGCTGGGAGAGAGAGAGACAGGGTCCGGGCCGCTATCGATCCCACGTCTGATCGCTCTGGTTTACGAGCTGCTCCGGTTTAATTGAACAGAACTTTAAAAAAAAAAGATCCTGAGATTTCACCTTCTCAACGAGACTTGATGTGTGATTAGTGTAATGGGTCTGGACATTTGTTCTTACATCTTACATCAAGTCTGTATCTGATAGATAAGACATCGTTTGTCTCGTTGCTATCACAACCATGTCCAGATCTCGGGGGCCTCGTAGAGAAAATGTGCATCGATTTTTTTTCAGCACTGGCACGAGAGCAATTGTTGCTACTGTGGCGGCGCAACCCAATATCCACTGATAGTCCGAGCTTAAAAAATGCACTCAAGCTCAATTCATATTCAAACTTTTATGGGTAATAAATACCTGAGCTTTCATCTACTGCTGTTTTACCCCATCTGCCTTGGACTGAGATCCAGTGGCCATCTGGCTCATTCTTTATTCTTCTAAATTGATCTACCACTCAGCTTACCCTCCCCACACACACACACACACACACACACACACACACACAATATACTGTATATGACTTCACCCTCCCTCATTCTTCAGTTAACCCACAGCAAATCAGCCATTTAAGTTTGGGAGCCGGGCCAAGGCTATATCTCAGAACAGAGCAGAGAAAAAAAGAAAGGGAGTGAGGTGAAAATTTGGGTCTATGACTAAAAGCGTTGGCTCGCACCCAGCTAAATAGTCAGGGTTAAGGTAGCTGGAGCTGACAGCTCTGGATGTGTGAGCTTAGAGCTGACATTGTGTATGCCGTGTGTTTCCCAGCTTCCTGGTGTTGAGTTTCAGTATTCACGCTGATGGGAGGAAACGCTGATTTAATTTCAGTCTCCTTTGAGTGCCTCACGGACCTCTTGAGCTCTGATTTACAACCCTCGATACATTGAGATAACACCATGTGGCCGGGGCACATTAGCCCGAAAGAGAGCTGGGAGAGTTAACATCGGGATTTGCATTGTACTGTAAATGAGAGTGAGTCATAAACAGGGCTGAAGCAGATGTGAAAAGATCCGAAAATTAAGTCCCAGAAGACGAGTGGAAAGCTTATTCCTTTTTGAACTGCGAAAGATATTTTGCACCAAAAAGGAAAAAAAAAAGAACATTTAGAGTGATTATTTTTAGAGTGAATTCTTTTCCATTAGCTCTGCAAATGCGTTTTATAGGAGTCTATAGGTGCACGTTGGTGTAACACATATACAGCAGAGAGGAGGAGGAGGAAGAGGAGGAGAGGCAGACGGATAGACAGACTCTTGACCACACACACACACACACACGTTCATCTCCTTTTTGACCCTAGATGAGCTCTTGCAATTTTATGACCTATAACCATTCTGGGCTCTAACAGAAGATGTCATTATATATTCCATGGCAGAGTGGCTCCTCTCCTCTGTTCTGTCCCATTGAGCTGAGAGGTGCTTTTCAAAAGGAAGACACGCCAAAGACGGGTCCCCCAGAAAATGAGATGCTAAGGTCATTAATTTTTATCCTTCAACTAGGTTATGGATTTAAAGCCTGCATACCAAGACTCCCCCGCCCCCCCCCTCTCCCCATCCCTCCTTAAAAACTGTGGGCCTACATCGGTGCCAGAGGAGCAGTGTGGGAGAAAAGAGCTGAGAGACAAACTGTGAATTCTGATGATTGATTAGTTGGATGTTTTTTTTTGCCCTGCAGGTTTGAGGGTAGTTTTCTAACCTCAGTCACAGCAGCTTTACCGTGCCACCTTTTAACTCTTATTGTTCTCACTGTGACTCGCTGACGTGCAGCGGTATAAAAAGTGTTTAAATCCTTGGGTTATCACCGTCGTCACTAGCTGCTAAAACCCACATAAGCAACGTCTCAAGTTTAAGTTCGGCTGGGATTCTTTGTTGCACGTCACATTTCCTGCTTGCATCTCAATGCATAGTATCAAGTAAAGACCCTGAAGTACCTTCAAACATCTGGTACATTTATATCTGTTATTAGCTAATGTGGCTTTATAACCGTCTAGACAAAATATGCATGAGAAATCGAACCTTTTCTTCTCAGAGAACCGCTGCAATTTTTGGCGATAGCGATGGTATTTCTGGTAAAAACAACATTTTTTAGTCTTAAAAACATTCCTAGAACATGTATGATACTACTTATTTTACACTCACATGCTTTTCTGAGTAACCTAACTTATTCTATCAATTATATACTGTATGGCTATCCAAGATAAGACTGGTAAAAGGTATTAGTTTTGAGATAATCAGCCATACAGGATGCTTATGTTAATAATAATAATAAGAATTACACATTTTTATACATTATTATGATATTTTTCTGCATTATTATTTCTAACTAGCAGGATTTTAAAGTTTTAGAGGGTCAAAATTGAGCTATTTTAACCATCTTCTATACTTTTGGGTAGTTGAATCTGTATAAATGCATGATGGTATTAGATAGAGGTCTACACAGGTTCATTGAGAACCAAATAAATAAGATAAAACCTGTGTTGTGTCTGAAATCACATACTTCTGTTAATACACTGTGTACTTATTTGTATATTGTGCAAATTTCAACAGGTTTGTGTCATCTCAAATCAAACACTGCTGATACCAAATCATTACAGACTGCTAAATAAACCAAAGGAACCTACCGATGGCTTGATGCAAGAAACACATGTATTTCCTGTTTGAAAAGTGGCCCCTCCCCTTCTGCTACGGAGCCAAGATGGCGACCGTTGAGGGAGAGAAGTGTCCATAGTTACACACTCAACTTTTTGACCATCCAGGTTCTCATAGGCTTTGTTTACACGGAAGCTATCTGAACAGAAAATGCAAAAGTTGCGTTCTCACTTTTTATTCCGCGTTTAGACGAGCGTTTTTGGGGGGAAATCTGCGTGCATACTGTGACGCAATAGTTTGTGGAATTCAATGTTGTATGCACGTCAGAACCTTCCCTCTACTTCTCTCCCTAGTAGCACGACCTGGAAAACCAAAACCAAAACATGGCTAAGAAGCAAACAAAATCTGACCATTTTGTCTGGACAGAGGAGGAGGAGGAATATTTTGTCGTTTTCACCCGAGAGCTTTGTCGTGTAAACAGGGGAAGGAAAGGAGTAAGGAGGGAGGGAGGGAGGGAAGGAAGAAGGAAGGAAGGAAAGGAGTAAGGAGGTAGTGAGGGAGGAAAAGAGGAAGGATGTAAGGAGAGAAGAAGGGAGGAAGTAAAGGAGCAAGGAAGGAAGGAAGGAAGGAAAGGAGTAAGCAGGGAGGGAGGGAGGGAGGAAGGAGTGATGAAGGGAGGAAGAAGGAAGGAAGGGAGGAAGGGAGGAAGGAAGTAAAGGAGCAAGGAAGGAAGGAAGGAAGGAAAGGAGTAAAGAGGGAGGGAGGGAGGAATGAAGGAAGGAAGGAAAGATGGAAGGATGGAGGGAAAGGAGTAAGGAGTGAGGGAGGAAAATAGGAAGGATGTAAGGAGAGAGGGAAGGGAGGAAGGAAGGGAGGAAGTAAAGGAGCAAGGAATGAAGGAAGGAAGGAAAGATGGAAGGATGGAAGGAATGATGGAAGGATGGAAGGACGGAAGGAAGGGAGGAAGTAAAGAAGCAAGGATGGAAGGAAGGAAAGGAGTAAGGAGGGAGGGAGGGAGGGAGGGAGGGAGGAAGAAAGGAAAGATGGAAGGAAGGAAGGGAGGAAGAGAACCCATCCAGGTACTCATGGTGCTGCATGTTTCCATACTCATCAGTGTGAACGCACTTATGACCTCACAATATCAAGAAATAAAAGTACAGAAGAAGAGATTAGAGACACAGAACTTGTGCCTGTTGTGAACTTTGAACTCAAGCAGAGATGATGTATTGTTCCTCTTCTTGGACCATGGCTGCTTGTTCACTGGTGGTCCATTACTCTGACAGTGTTGGTGGTCTTTCTCTCTTTGTGTGAGTTTGGATCAATTCAGATAAAAACAATATTATGAATCAGGAGAAAGTTAACCTACATTCTCTTCAGATCAGTTGCAGCTATCTATGCGTCTCCTTTGGAAAGAGTCTCTTTGTTTAAAAAGTGAAATCATGCACATCAGATTTTAGGTAGGTTTTTATATAGACGTCCAAAATCTGTTGCACTAGGGAAGACCTCCAGATTGTATGTTTATCTTTTAATGTAACCATGAGAAGCTGTTGAGTAAATGCTGTGCTGTGAAATGTACTTTATTTCTTTTTGAAGGGAAACAGAAGAGAATGGATTGCTGAGTTTTGCCATTGTTGGCCGTGAGGTTTGAGATTCTGTGTTTCCTTTTGATGATAACAATGTTTTACATGACTGTAAATAATAATGTCAAAGGCTTCGAGATGATGAACTTACAGTGAATTATTAGTAACTCTGCAGTCCTTCCTCCCTCCTTCTCTCCTTCAATCTTACCTTCCTTCCATCTTTCTTTCCTTCCTTCCATCATTCCTTCCTTTCATCTTTCCTTCCTTCCTTCCATGTTTCCTTCCTTCCTCCCTCCTTCTCTTTCTTTCCTTCCTTCCATCATTCCTTCCTTCCTTCCTTCTTCCTGCCTTCCATCTTTCTTTCCTTCCTTCCTTCCATCTGTTCTTCCTCCCTCCTATTGTCTTTCTTTCTTTCCCTCCTTCCATCTTTCTTTCCTTCCATCCTTCATTACATCCTTCCATCTTTCTTTACTTCCTTCTTTCCGTCCTTCCATCTGTCCTTCCTCCCTCCTATTGACTTTCTTTCTTTCCTTCCTTCCTTCCATCTTTCCATCTTTCCTTCCTTCTTCCTCCCTGCCATCTTTCCTTCCATCTTTCTTTCCTTCCTGCCATCTTTCCTTCCTTCCTTCCATCTTTCTTTCCTTCCTTCATCATTCCTTCCTTTCATCCTTCCATATTTCCTTCCTTCTTCCTCCCTTCCTTCCTTCCTTCCATCTTTCCTTCCTTCCTTAACTCGAGGACAACAGGAGGGTTAAAAAATAAAACATTTCTTAAAGCTGTGAAAGGTGTCACCATGGCGATAATCTACAATTCAACTGCATTTCATCCTCTAATGTTTAAAAGTAAAGTTTTACGAGTGAGATCAAAATACACGAAGCATTGATTTTGACATTTGTTTCAACTTTCAGCAGAGGTGGAAAGGAAATGAGGAATATACACCAGGTCTACCATGGAGGGTAAAGCCTGGAGCTACAACCATACAGGTGGATGTTTGAACAGGAAACATCACAGAGGCCTAATGTGAAGAGGGGGACCGACTCAAACTGAGGGAGAGAGAGAGAGAGAGAGAGAGAGAGAGAGAGAGAGAGAAAGGGAGAGAGAGAGAGAGAAAGAGAGATAGAGCAGGAGAGAGACAGAGAGAGAGACAGAGAGAGAAAGGGAGAGAGAGAAAGAGAGAGAGAGAGAGAGATAGAGAGAGATAGAGAGAGAGAGGGAGAGAGAGAAAGAGAGAGAGAGAGAGAGAGAGAGATAGAGAGAGATAGAGAGAGAGAGGGAGAGAGAGAGAGACAGAGAGAGAGAGAGAGAGAGAGGGAGAGAGAGAAAGAGAGAGAGAGAGAGAGAGAGAGATAGAGAGAGATAGAGAGAGAGAGGGAGAGAGAGAGAGACAGAGAGAGAGAGGGAGGAGTGGAGGATAAAAGACTAAAATAAAAGCTCACCACAACCCAAAAGCACACAAGCTGTCAGTCAATGTCAGTCAACTCCTGGGACATTGATGATTGAGAGAGTGTGTGTGTGTGTGTGTGTGTGTGTGTGTGTGTGTGTGTGTGTGTGTGTGTGTGTGTGTGTGTGTGTGTGTGTGTGTGTGTGTGTGTGCGTGGTTGAGGGGGTGTAAGGAGACTTTGTAGCGCCCCGTCTCGCCTGGAGGGGAAGACAGAGCAGGAGACGAGCACAGCGGGCGTCACCCTTGGGTTTTTTTTTCACTTCATCTTCAGAACCAGCGAGGAATGTTTTGATTTCCATAGGCGATGGTGCCGGGCGAAGTCTGCGTGCGTGAATCAGACCTCGGCCGTCCCGCTGCGTGCCTTCGGTGCGTGTACTTGTCTCTCTTCCTTCACCTGTCACTTCTCCATTTCTTCCTCCTCCTCCTCCTCCTCCTCTGTTATTACTATATTTTTTCCTCTCGGTGAGCGAGGAAGCAAAACAATCCGAGCCTGAACATATGAGTAGCTTATGGGACGCACGCACAAGCTCTTAGTCGTATTCTCTGGGTAACGGCTTCAAGGAGAAAATTAAAGCTGCAAGCAGTGATGAACAGTCTACTGATTTATTGATGTAGTCAGGGCACGGCCATCATCATGCATGAGAAGTTTGGGGCAGATTGGACAATGTATGTTGGACACTGTAAGAAATGTCTGCAGAGTTAACACCAAAAAGTATGACCAAAAAATGCTGTAAAATCATGACATCAAAAAACTGTAAATGGAAATAAAATGGATCATTGTTTACAATAATATTTTTTAAAATACTAAACCAAATATAACTGTTAATTTTAATGAAAGAATATAAAAACATATTACTTTGTAGAAATGACCTATTAGTGTAGTTTAAACGCAGTAAAACTGAAATAAAATGCAGTTTAAATTACATTATTAACATTATTATATATTATAGCATTATTTGTCATGTAGATTTTGAGGGGAATTTATAGAAAAAATCGGTTAAATATCAGTGCTATAATGAGGCTTTTTTAGTTAAATAATGTTTGTTTGGTATTCTATATATATTAAGCAACAACTTAATGTAAATCTTACTGAAATAATCGGTTTAATAGCATAATGGTCATGCTAATTCTGCAGTAATATGGTGGTGAATTTACTGGATTAAATGTAATTTTATTTAAAAAAACGTAACTGTTAAATTTACAGGTTGTTCTGTAAAGCTGATTACAGATTTGCTGTATTTTTTTTACAGTGGAGTTATATAAGGACTTCCTCTTTTATGGTTAAACCTCGAAATTCGCTGCACAGCCACGCCCATCGGGTATAACGGAGGTGAAAGATTTCGACAACTTGTCATCTTAAAGGTCTTAAGATGACACTGAGCCAATTTGAAGTTGGTTGTATTAAATCTCTATGAGGAGTTTGCTAAAGTATGAGTTGTGGATATGGCGAAAATTGTGCCAAAATTGAAAATTCACATCAAAATCGTAGGCTTCCTGTTTGAGTTAGGGTATGGGTCCAAGAGACTTTTTTGTGCATCTTAACATCATACATATGCATACCAAATTTTGTTTGTCTATGTCAATCTGGAGCGAGGGGCTCAATTTTCTTAATTTGACTAGGGGGCGCCATAGAGCTATTTAGCCACGCCCATTTCTGCAAACCATAAAATAGCATATGTGTGCAAGTTTTCTGGCACTTTTGGGCCATCAAAAACACATTTGTCTTTCGCCCTAACGACTATAAAATATATCACTACTGCATTATGTGGTAAGTACAGAAGGTGTCTGTGAGGAATATCTGTTTCTAGGGCAGTTTGTGATCTTCTCCTCAGCTCCTCCCTCAGCTGGGGGAATGAAAGTCACTGTATGAAGAGTTGACGGTGATTTGGGGGTAAGTCAGAGTTCAATGGGTGATCTGTGACTGTGTTTAATGTTTTTTATATTACACATAATTTCAGTGTAAGAAAAAAGGAGAAAAAGGGAGGGTGGGGGGGGGGGGGGGTTGATTATGGCATGCTTGTGTGGTTAAATGCATTACATTTGGTGTGTTTTTCTTATGTGTTTGAACTTTGGTGACTCTCAGCCGGCTGCCTTCACTTCAGGTCTACACCCACGCAGAGATCCACGGAGAGCAAAGAGGAGACAGGAGAGGGTGGGAGTAAAAGAGTACATAGAGAGAAAGAGAGAGACTGTGAAAAAGTAATAGCTGATAGAAATTGTCTATGTACAGTCGGTGTGTGTGTGTGTGTGTGTGTGTGTGTGTGTGTTTATGTGTGTGAGAGACAGAGCGAGAGCACAGAGAAGCAAAACAGCAAATTATGACAGCTCAGGGATGAGCCCAGAGCTGTCAGCAAAAATGGAAATAAAAAGAGCTGTGAGTGGCCCCACAGCAAGTCAAAGTGACAGCCATGTAAATAATATTGGCGGAATATGCTGCAATTTAGGCATAATTTACCCAGCACCTCCCAAATGGAAAGAAAGGAGAAAAAAAAAAAAACCTGACAATTTGTCCTTTGAAGGTTATTTTATTTTCTTCATACTTCTAAGGATTCACACATATATATATTTATTTGTTTGTCTGCTATATTATTTCCATAGTGATCCTTCCATCCTTCGATCTTTCCTTCCTTCCTTCCTTCCATCTGTCCTTCCTCCCTTCCTTCCTTCCATCTGTCCTTCCTCCCTCCTATTCTTTCTTTCTTTCCTTCCTTCATCCTTCCTTCCATCTTTCATTCCTTCCTTCTATCTTTCCTTCCTTCCTTCCATCTTCCATTCCTTCCTTCCTTCCATCTTCCTTTCCTTCCTTCTCTCCTTACCTCCTTCCTCTTTTCATCTTTTCCTTTCAGTCCTTCCTTCCATCCTCCTTTCCTCCCTCCCTCCTTACTCCCTTCCTTCTTCCCTCCCTCCTTACTCCTTTCCTTCCTTCCTCCATCCTTTCCTTCCTTTCTTCCTCATTTCCTCCCTCCCTCCGTCCTTACTCCTTTCCTTACTTCCCTCCTTCTCTCCTTACTTCTTTTAATCCTTCCTCTTTTAATCCTTTCCTTCCATCCTCCTTTCCTCCTTACTCCTTTCCTTCCTTCCTTCCACCCTCCTTTCCTCCCTCCCTCCGTCCTTACTCCTTTCCTTACTTCCCTCCTTCCTTCCTTCTCTCCTTACTTCTTTCTTCTTTTAATCCTTCCTCTTTTAATCCTTTCCTTCCATCCTCCTGTCCTCCTTACTCTTTTCCTTCCTTCCTTCCACCCTCCTTTCATCCCTCCCTCCCTCCTTACTCCTTTCCTTCCATCCTCCTCACTCCTTTCCTTCCTTCCTTCCATCCTCCTTTCCTCCCTCCCTCCCTCCTTACTCCTTTCCTTCCTTCCTTCTTTCCTTCCTTGACCAGAGGACAACAGGAGGGTTAAACAATTGAGCTTCTGTCATGTATAATTAAGAATATGATGCATATAAAGGTAAATTTGATGGCAATTAGTCAATCCTGCAAGAAATAGTTCATAATTAAAGAAAAAAAAAATCCATATTTGGCTTAAATTTCCTTTCACTTCCACTCAGGACTGCAGCCAAACTTTCTAAATGTTCATTGTACAACATATTAATTGTCGGGGGTTCGAACTCAATTCATTGAAGTCATATATACACATTCCCAAAAAGTTTAAAATCAGTTGTATTTAGGTCGAACGTCCATTTATTAACATTAAAAAGAAGAATAAGGGAATGGATGAGTACTTATAAAATGATGGAAGATTAAATATATTCCGAGGTTTAGGACTAAAAGCAAAGTATTAAGGACTCAACTTGAATTTCATGAACAATGGAAAGACCTGAAAATTGACTTTGCTTTAATACTGAAGATGAAAACTCTTCCACGAAGCCAATTACAGATAAATACAGCATCATTTGAGTTTATGGCTTCGCTCCAATCATCCTCATTCAAATCTACTTCCAAGTCTCTCTCTTCTTTTTCTTTTTTTTTTCCTGCTAATTTCATCTTTTCAATAGTTTGTGTGACAAGGGAGAACAGCACTCAGAGAGGAAAAACGGTTACTTATTAAAATGGTTAATTAAATCTGGAGATTATGAAACTGTTACTTTGAAGAAATATGCAAAAAAAAAAAAAAAGTGAGATAAAGATATTGCATGTACTGTAAGAGTCTAAATCTGATGAAATTACATTGAATTAATTAGTATTTATTGTCCCACTGATTAAACATGGTGCTCTTTATACCTTTATATCTGTAGTCAGCATTTCCTATTACAGGAATAAGGAGAAAAAGCTTAATTTTTATTTTATTTTAACATGCCAGGTACACATGCAACTACTTTTTATTATTATTTATTACATATAAAACAGCTGATTGAGGTTTTCCACTGTTGTTGATATTACCGATGTTACACACTGTTCAGGCAAACACAGATTACATTATTCGTCCACTGCAGGGCTGAGGCGATATGGACAAAATAAAATATCATGATATTTTAGACCAAATACCTCAATATCGATATTACAACAATATTGTAGAGATGACTGTTGATGCTTTCACTAAATATTTACACTATGAAATCTTTGATAAATAATCATCAGTAATGTGGATGTAATGGAAAAAGTGGGTAAAAAGTAAGTAAGAGAAGAGCAGGAAGAGTCTGGTAAGTTCATAAAATAACATATTTTACTGTAATGCAGCTTTAAAAGCAGGAAAAGACGACTCTAATGACATATCGCGATATTACGATATCCAAAATCTAAGACGATATCTTGTCTCATATCATGATATCGATATAATGTCAATATATTGCCCAGCCCTAGTCCACTGCCCAAACCATCATTTTGCTTTTTAAACTAGTAATACAAACTCATTTAGTTCATTTTTGCATATCTGCGTACCATGTTCATCAAATAAAAAAACTCTATTTTGTGTTATGAATACATAGTCATATGCAGGTGCTACAGTCCTCCCTCCTGCTCTCTGCTGTAAGCACACAAAGAGCCTGCAAGAACGTGCAACTTGACATCACCTGCAAAAAATGTGCAAGCTGATCTACTAACGCACCGCACTGAGGTTTGCATCTTTCAACTGTGCAAGATAGTACGCGCTGTTCATTTAGTAGTTTACCTTAATGAATGTAATATGAGGCGTTTTAACCCCAGTGTGCAAAATACAGGGAGGAGAAAATGCAAATAAGTTATTTAGCACGCGCATTGTGATTTACCAAACCTGAAGGTATTATTTCTGATGCTAACTGCGTTTATAAACAACTAGAACTTGATCACATTTCATTTTGCAGCTTGCAGCTTTCTGCTCGTCCAAACTCTCCATAAAGACACAAAACCCTCCTTTAAATACTGCTGTCTGCACCTGTTTTCATTTACACAGTTATTCTTAGTAGATCACCTGCAAAACACACGCTAACGAAACGCACAATCCATTGCACTGTGCACGCAATTTAGTACCCACTATTTGGGATTTTAGTAAATCAGGCCCTAAGCTGTTATTGAGCAGCTGCTCTCATGTCTCCTTGAGTCTCAGAGCTTGTTTTTGACAGGAACTCTGCTCAGCATGCTCTCTGTGTGTCTCTCTTTGCAGCGATCGTCCTCTAGCTCGTCCCTGTGTCTTACATTTTGGACAACAAGTGCAAGATATAAACTATAAATGTAATGTTTAAGATCAAAGATTTAACATTTAGCGTCATAGACAATCGTCTTGTACAATGTCTGGTATAACGGATAACACTGGTGGTGTCACGAGTGTATTTAACTGGTAGGAAAATCTATTCACTCTAGCATCTTTAATCAACAGGAATATAGACTGATGCTTCTTGGACTGACGTATAGAGTAAAAGACATAAAGTAGCTGAAGATCCTGGATTAAGGGAAATGTATTTAACGTAGCATCACTTATTGAGATAAATATATACTTTTCCATGTAGTATCCTGCAGTTCTTGCACTGACATGTGAAGTAAAAGAGATGCAAAGAAGCTCAAGATCTCCTTGATAAGACGGACTAAACTTGAACTCTGAATGGTATCGACGAATATCTTGTCTTGTACAATATCCGATATAACCGATAACACTGATGTTGTCATGAGTTTATTGACCATTAAGGAAAATATATTCAACGTAGCATCGCTTATTGAGAGAAATATGTACTTTTCCATGTAGTATTCTGCAGTTCTTGGACTGATATGTGAAGTAAAAGAGATGCAAAGAAGCTGAAGATCCTGGATAAGACGGACTAAACTAGAACTCTGAATGGATAACACTGGTGTTGTCATGAGTTCATTGAGAGAAATATGTAGTTTTCCTTGAAGTATCCTGCAGTTGTTGGACTGATATGTGAAGTAAAAGAGATGCAAAGGAAGGAAGGAAGGAGGATGGAAGGAAGGAAAGGAGTAAGGAGGGAGTAAGGAAGGAAAGGATGAAAAGAGGAAGGAAGTAAGGAGAGAAGGAAAGAAGGAACAGTATCCTGCAGTTCTTGGACTGATATGTGAAGTAAAAGAGATGCAAAGGAAGGAAGGAGGAGGGAAGGAAGGAAAGGAGTAAGGAGGGAGGGAGGGAGGAAAGAAAGGAGGATGGAAGGAAGTAAGGAAAGGTAAGTAGGGAGTAATGAAGGAAAGGATGAAAAGAGGAAGGAAGTAAGGAGAGAAGGAAAGAAGGAACAGTATCCTGCAGTTCTTGGACTGATATGTGAAGTAAAAGAGATGCAAAGGAAGGAAGGAAGGAGGAGGGAAGGAAGGAAAGGAGTAAGGAGGGAGGGAGGGAGGAAAGAAAGGAGGATGGAAGGAAGTAAGGAAAGGTAAGTAGGGAGTAATGAAGGAAAGGATGAAAAGAGGAAGGAAGTAAGGAGAGAAGGAAAGAAGGAACAGTATCCTGCAGTTCTTGGACTGATATGTGAAGTAAAAGAGATGCAAAGGAAGGAAGGAAGGAGGATAGAAGGAAGGAAATGAGTAAGGAGGGAGGGAGGGAGGAAAGGAGGATGGAAGGAAGTAATGAAAGGTAAGTAGGGAGTAATGAAGGAAAGGATGAAAAGAGGAAGGAAGTAAGGAGAGAAGGAAAGAAGGAACAGTATCCTGCAGTTCTTGGACTGATATGTGAAGTAAAAGAGATGCAAAGGAAGGAAGGAAGGAGGATAGAAGGAAGGAAATGAGTAAGGAGGGAGGGAGGGAGGAAAGGAGGATGGAAGGAAATAATGAAAGGTAAGTAGGGAGTAATGAAGGAAAGGATGAAAAGAGGAAGGAAGTAAGGAGAGAAGGAAAGAAGGAACAGTATCCTGCAGTTCTTGGACTGATATGTGAAGTAAAAGAGATGCAAAGGAAGGAAGGAAGGAGGATAGAAGGAAGAAAATGAGTAAGGAGGGAGGGAGGGAGGAAAGGAGGATGGAAGGAAGTAAGGAAATGTAAGTAGGGAGTAATGAAGGAAAGGATGAAAAGAGGAAGGAAGTAAGGAGAGAAGGAAAGAAGGAACAGTATCCTGAAGTTCTTGGACTGATATGTGAAGTAAAAGAGATGCAAAGGAAGGAAGGAAGGAAGGAGGATAGAAGGAAGGAAAGGAGTAAGGAGGGAGGGAGGGAGGAAAGGAGGATGGAAGGAAGTAAGGAAAGGTAAGTAGGGAGTAAGGAAGGAAGGAAGGAAAGGATGAAAAGAGGAAGGAAGTAAGGGGAGAAGGAAAGAAGGAACAGTATCCTGCAGTTCTTGGACTGACATGTTAAGTAAAAGAGATACTACGAAGCTCAAAATATCCTGGATAAGACGGACTAAACTAAGTCTGAATGGTATCGACGAATATCTTGTCTTGTACAATATCTGATATAACCAATAACACTGGACTAAACTTGAACATTGAATGGTTTGTACAGTAGCTCCAGCTCTTCCATCCTTTTAAATGAGCAAAGAAAATATCCAGGAACTCGTGAGGACACTTGTGAACGTGTGGCCGCTGGTGTTCAAGTTGAAATTGATGACTTTTGAAGGTAAAAACGAGCATTTTTCGGGCTTCCAATGAAAGAAAAGGGCCTGTGTTAGCTACAGTACGAGCACTGTGAGGAGATGCTAAGCAGGCCCGTGCACTTCCTGCTCCGCCGGCTGGCCCGAGCTCTGAAAATCATTACGGCAACCATCTGTCTGTCATGACCTTGGCATATATATACACTTCACATTTATGACGCTTAAACGGAAAACAGATGCAAAGCGCTCCCTTTCAAGAGAAGTCTGATCCACCACTCGGGGGCTAATGGCTCAAAAGTGTGAACGCTGCCTTTTGAGGGGCCTAACTGTGCCGACTCCCAATATACAGCCAACTGCCATCAAATGAAAATACCATACAGTGCTGGCAACCGTGTCCTCATTATGAAGAGTGGCAAAAGCACTTACCAAAAAAGAAAAAATCCCACATTTTTGAGTCCTTGTGTAGTCGTCTAACACCATAATGTGTTGCATGGTGGATGGAGACCACACTTCCCAGCACTGTGTTTTAAGTAGAAACACCAGAAAACCAGCAGCTGAAATTATACAGAAATATAACATTCACTCTTTGCATTAAATGCTCAGTGAGACTATCCAGGAAAATATACAGAATAAAAACAACACTAGATCTGAAGTGAGAGCTGCTAGCTTCATATATACAGTCAGAATAACTGGGAATATTAGCATGTGTGGCTAACTAGCTTCATATATACAGTCAGAATCTAAACTAAGCTAATCCAACAACAGGCAACATTCAAATAGCATATGACGGAATGAGGGAAGGGTGGAAGGAGGAAGGAAAGGAAGGAGGAAGGAAGGAGGGAAGGTAGGGGGGAGGAAGGTAGGAAAGGAAAGAAGGACAGAGGAAAGAAGGAAGCAAGGAAGGTAGGGGGAGGAAAGAAAGAGACGGAGGGAGGGAGGAAAGAAGGAAGGAGGGAGGAAGGAAGGAAAGAAGGACAGAGGAAAGAAGGAAGGGAGGAAGGTAGGGGGGAGGAAAGAAAGAGAAAGAGGGTGGGAGGACAGAAGGAAGGAGGAAGGGAGGGAGGAAGGAAGGAAAGAACGACAGAGGAAAGAAGGAAGGGAGGAAGGTAGGGGGGAGGAAAGAAAGAGAGAAGGAGGGAGGAAAGGAGGAAGGAAGGGAGGAAGGAAAGGAAGGAAGGAAGGAGGGAGGGAGGGAGGGAGGGAGGGAGGGAGGAAGGAACGAAGGAAAGTGTCTGATGGGTAAGGTATTAGTAGGTGTGGCTAACTAGCTTCATATATACAGTCAGAATCTAAACTAAGCTAATCCAACACCAGGCAACATTCAAATAGCATATGACTTGTTGTGGGCTGACAGGTTACATTAACCCTCGAGTCAAGGTAGGAAGGGAGGAAGAAGGAAGGAAAGGAGGGAGGAGGGAAGGGAGGAAGGAAGGAGGGAGGAAGGAAGAGGGAAAGAAAAGAGGGAAGGAAGGAAGGACAGAGGAAAGAAAGAAGGGAGGAAGGTAGGGGGGGAAAGAAAGAGAAGGAGGGAGGGAGGAAAGAAGGAAGGAAAGGAGGGAAGGAAGGAGGGAGGAAAGGAAAGAAGGAAAGACGGAGGAAGGACGGAAGGAAGGAAAGAAGGACAGAGGAAAGAAGGAAGCAAGGAAGGTAGGGGGAGGAAAGAAAGAGACGGAGGGAGGGAGGAAAGAAGGAAGGAGGGAGGGAGGAAGGAAGGAAGGACAGAGGAAAGAAGGAAGGGAGGAAGGTAGGGGGGAGGAAAGAAAGAGAAGGAGGGATGGAGGGAGGAAAGAGAAAGGAAGGAAAGAAAGAGAAAAGGAGGGAGGGAGGAAGGACAGATGGGAGGAAGGAAGGAAGGGAGGAAAGAAGGAACAGTCGAAACAGACGGGGTCAATTTGAACTGGGAGGACGACACAAAGGTTAAATGAGGTTATAAGGAACTATAATGATGTAAAGTGCATTATTCATTCTTCCTTCCTTCCTCCCTCCTTTCCTTCCTTCTTCCTACCTCCCTCCTTCCCTTCCTTCCTTGACTCGAGGACAACAGGAGGGTTAAAGAGTTTGTCTAACTGTAGTATTTTAATACCTGAAAGACTTTTGACTCTTTCAGCTTTTTAAAGAAACAAACAGGTGAAATCAGACAAACTGACACTTCCTGTAAAAAGACGTGACTTGTTAAAACGTTGACACTTGATCAAGAATCCGGAGGAAACGTTGAGCAGATGGAATAATGGCAAGCAATTACTATGTTGGATTTCAGTACCTTCTATCTTGCCTTCCTTCCTTCCATCTGTCCTTCCTCCCTCCTATTCTCTTTCTTTCTTTCCTTCCTTCTATCTTTCCTTTCTTCCATCCTTCCTTCCTTCCTTCCATCTGTCCTTCCTCCCTTCCATCTGTCCTTCCTCCCTTCCATCTGCCCTTCCTCCCTCCTATTCTTTCTTTCCTTCCTTCCATCATTCCTTCCTTCCATTTTTCCTTCTTTCCATCTTTCCTTCCTTCCTTCTATCTTTCCTTCCTTCCTTCCATCTTTCTTTCCTTCCTTCCATCTGTCCTTCCTCCCTCCTATTCTTTCTTTCCTTCCATCATTCCTTCCTTCCTTCTATCTTTCCTTCCTTCCATCTTTCCTTCCTTCCTTCCTTCCTTCCATCTGTCCTTCCTCCCTTCCATCTGTCCTTCCTCCCTCCTATTCTTTCTTTCCTTCCATCATTCCTTCCTTCCATTTTTCCTTCCTCCCTCCTATTCTCTTTCTTTCTTTCCTTCCTTCCTTCCATCTATCTTTCCTTCCTTCTATCTTTCCTTCCTTCCATCCTTCCTTCCTTCCTTCCATCTGTCCTTCCTCCCTTCCATCTGTCCTTCCTCCATTCCATCTGTCCTTCCTCCCTCCTATTCTTTCTTTCCTTCCTTCCATCATTCCTTCCTTCCATCTTTCCTTCCTTCTTTCATATTTCCTTCCTTCCTTCTATCTTTCCTTCCTTCCTTCTTTCTTTCCTTCCTTCCATCTTTCCTTCCTTCCTTCCATCTGTCCTTCCTCCCTTCCTTCCTTCCATCTGTCCTTCCTCCCTCCTATTCTTTCTTTCCTTCCTTCCATCATTCCTTCCTTCCATTTTTCCTTCCTTCTTTCCATCTTTCTTTCCTTCCTTCTATCTTTCCTTCCTTCCTTCCATCTTTCCTTTCTTTCCTTCCATCTTTCTTTCCTTCCTTCCATCTGTCCTTCCTCCCTTCCATCTGTCCTTCCTCCCTCCTATTCTTTCTTTCCTTCCTTCCATCATTCCTTCCTTCCATTTTTCCTTCCTTCTTTCCATCTTTCTTTCCTTCCTTCTATCTTTCCTTCCTTCCTTCCATCTGTCCTTCCTCCATCCTATTCTTTCTTTCTTTCCTTCCATCATTCCTTCTATCTTTCCTTCCTTCCTTCCATCTTTCCTTTCTTCCTTCCTTCCATCTGTCCTTCCTCCCTTCCTTCCTTCCATCTGTCCTTCCTCCCTTCCCTCCTTCCATTTTTCCTTCCTCCCTCCTATTCTCTTTCTTTCTTTCCTTCCTTCCTTCCATCTATCTTTCCTTCCTTCTATCTTTCCTTCCTTCCATCCTTCCTTCCTTCCTTCCATCTGTCCTTCCTCCCTTCCATCTGTCCTTCCTCCATTCCATCTGTCCTTCCTCCCTCCTATTCTTTCTTTCCTTCCTTCCATCATTCCTTCCTTCCATCTTTCCTTCCTTCTTTCATATTTCCTTCCTTCCTTCTATCTTTCCTTCCTTCCTTCTTTCTTTCCTTCCTTCCATCTTTCCTTCCTTCCTTCCATCTGTCCTTCCTCCCTTCCTTCCTTCCATCTGTCCTTCCTCCCTCCTATTCTTTCTTTCCTTCCTTCCATCATTCCTTCCTTCCATTTTTCCTTCCTTCTTTCCATCTTTCTTTCCTTCCTTCTATCTTTCCTTCCTTCCTTCCATCTTTCCTTTCTTTCCTTCCATCTTTCTTTCCTTCCTTCCATCTGTCCTTCCTCCCTTCCATCTGTCCTTCCTCCCTCCTATTCTTTCTTTCCTTCCTTCCATCATTCCTTCCTTCCATTTTTCCTTCCTTCTTTCCATCTTTCTTTCCTTCCTTCTATCTTTCCTTCCTTCCTTCCATCTGTCCTTCCTCCATCCTATTCTTTCTTTCTTTCCTTCCATCATTCCTTCTATCTTTCCTTCCTTCCTTCCATCTTTCCTTTCTTCCTTCCTTCCATCTGTCCTTCCTCCCTTCCTTCCTTCCATCTGTCCTTCCTCCCTTCCCTCCTTCCATCTGTCCTTCCTCCCTCCTATTCTTTCTTTCCTTCCTTCCATCATTCCTTCCTTTCATCTTTCCTTCCTTCGGTGACACTTGATCAAGAATCCGGAGGAAACGTTGAGCAGATGGAATAATGCTAATCAATTACATTATTGGATTTCAGTACCTTCACCCCCCCCCCCCCCCTCCCTTAAATTGTTGTTTATTTCCAATAAACAGATGCAGCTTGGAAACACACGGAAACAATCATGTATAAATCCTTTCAGCTCACAGACGGCTCCTGGGTCAAACACTGTTTGCAAACATGTCTCCGCTATTTGTTTTTCTCTCTTTTTGGGATTTGCCACATATAAAAAAATATATATAATAAAAATGTAATAAATGGCAGAAAGTTTGTTAAAGAAGTTGAAGTTGACGTGACACTTAATGTGAACTTTTGCATGACTAACCTCTCGTGCTACAC
>NW_026910721.1:0-34913 GCF_963691925.1 Scomber scombrus | reverse complement strand
CTCTCCTGTTGTCCTCGAGTCAAGGAAGGAAGGGAGGAAGAAGGAAGGAAGGGAGGGAGGAAGGAAGGAGGGAAGGAAGAAGGAAAGAAAGGAGGGAGGAAGAAGGAATGAAGGAAGGAAGGAAGGAAGGACAGGAGGGAGGAAAGAAGGGAGGAAAGGAAAGAAGGAAGGGAGGAAGGAAGGTAGGAGGGAGGGAGGGAGGAAAAGAGGGAGGAAGAAGGAAAGAAAGGAGGGAGGAAGGAAAGGAGGAAGGAAAGGAGGGAGGAAGAAGGAATGAAGGAAGGAAGGAAGGAAGGAAGAAGGAAGGAAAGGAGGAAGGAAGGAAGGACAGGAGGGAGGAAAGAAAGGAGGAAAGGAAAGAAGGAAGGAAGAAGGAAGGGAGGAAGGAAGGACGGAGGAAAGATGGAGGAAGGAGGAAGGGAGGAAAGAGAGAAGAAAGAAAGAAAGAGAGAAGGAGGGAGGAAGGAAGGAAGGAACAGTCAAAAGAGACGGGGTCAATTTGACCCGGGAGGACGACACGAAGGTTAAAGTATTTTTCCTTTGAAATATAACGGATAAAAAGTAAGACAATAGCTTTATTGTCTTGAGAGATCAGTACAGAAGAAGACTAACATGGACAGATGATTACAAACACATATCAAATACAATATTCTCTTCCACTCTATCTCTTATTTTCTCTTCTCATTTCATTTTTACCATTTCCGACGTTTCCTATTGCAGCTTTTTTCTTCTGCAAACAATACCTGCACAGCCTCATGAACATGCTCACACAGATAAGATGAGATAAACGTTATTGTCCCAAAGGAAATTTGTCTTGTGCTGAATACAGCTGCACATAAACATACATGACGGACACAGTGACAGGAACCAAGAAAATGCAAACAGTGAACACAATAATATAACAGGGTTGACATGGTTTCATTGTGTTAAACTGCATATTGCACATAGTTGAATATTGCATGTATTCCTAAGTAAACATGGAAATGTTAAGGCACGAGATAAAGAAGACAAAAATTACAATAAATAGTAGAACCTCCATCAAATTCCTAAACAATGCTGCTTGAGGCCGAAGATTGTGCAATAATTTCATAGTGCTTTTATTATGGGGATCTTTTAGCATGTGTTTTTTCCATTGGTGTATGTATGTGTTGTGTGTAATATTATGGGATATATGTGCAATACTGTTATGTAATTGTTGTTGGGATGGTAAGGCTGGTGATGTTTTGTCTGTTGTCATGGTGGCTGTTAAGGCATTTATGGAGCAGTTGCTGAGTCCAATACAAATGTCCCTAAGCAGGACAATAAAGTATATTATATTGTATTATATTGTATTGCAGCTAAAAGTGATCTCAAGTAAAAAGAGACAATGTCTTTGGCTGCTTATTTAGGAGTGTTATGGATGAAGGAATGGATGAGAGTTTAACCCTCCTGTTGTCCTTGAGTTAAGGAAGGAAGTAAGGGAGGAAGAAGGATGGAAGGAAAGGAGGGAGGAAGGAAGGAAGGAAGGGAGGAAAGGAAGGAAGGGAGGGAAAGGAGGGAGGAAGGAAGGAAGGAAGGAAGGAAGGAAGGAAGGAAGGAAGGAAGGAAGGAAGGAAGGAAGGAAGGAAGGAAGGAAGGAAGGAAGGAAGGGAGGGAGGAGGTAGGCAGGAAAGGAGGGTGGAAGGGAGGGAGGAAGAAGGAAGGAAAGGAGGAAGGAAGGAAAGGAAAGGAAAGGAAAGGAAAGGAAAGGAGGGATGAAGGAAGGAGGGTGGGAAGGAAGGGAGGGAGGGAGAAAGGAAAAGAGGGAGGGAGGAAGGAAGGTAATGGGGAGGAAAGAAAGAGAGAAGGAGGGAGGGAGGAAGGAAGGACAGAAGGAAGGAAGAAAGGGAGGAAAGAAGGAACAGTCAAAACAGGACGACACAAAGGTTAAAACTGTATCTGCCGGTTCTGAAGCCTTTTCCTGATGTTAAGAGTTCATATTCATGATGGAGGACGTATTTTTGGTCTCTGAGGATTCTTGTTTTTTAACTGGACAGTTAAGGTGCCAAACTAGGCTGCCATGCTGTATCTAATGAGCCTGGGTAAACCCATGCTCTCATTCCAGCAAGATTCCACTTCGCTCTGAAAGTTAGCATGGCCACCAAGACAAAATCTTCGCCTGAGATAGGGAACCAATCACAGAACGGGGAGGCGGGCTCAAGACGATGACGACTGTAGAGCGACTCTGTTTACATCCAGCATGGCGGCCACGGAGCTGCAGCAGCCAGTCCAAGCAGCAGTAGATTGTGTGCTAAATAAATTGGAAGGCAAGTTCACTTTGAAAATAGAACAAAAACTTGCGCTACATGATTTTTCCTTCATAAACAGGAAGTGTTCGCGCTGCTCCCTACAGGCTCTGAATACGTCATTGTCTATCGTTGATATGATTGGCTGTAAGTGTGTCCAGTAAAGTACAGAAGCATTTGATCGACATTCGTTGATACCGCCTCAAATATGAGGAAATGAATGGCTCCTCCCCAGACTGCATCTTAATGTCACATGAGATTGAGATGCGGTCTGGCGTTAACCAGGCTAAAACTGCATTCTATCAAAAGGCCACCAGGGGGCGACCGTTTTGGTGTCAGAAGGACTTCCGTCTCTATACAAGTCAATGGAGAATTCACCAACTTCTCACTTGATTTCTAACCTCAGTAAACGTTTTCAAAATGTGTTTATGGTCTCAATCGCTAGTTTAAAGCCTTCTTCAATGCAGTATGATGTTCATTTGGGACATTTTGGCCTCCCTGATTTTATATGTGACGATAAAGCAGGGTATGCATTAGGGCGTGGCTACGTCGTGATTGACAGGTTGATTGGTTCACAGGTTCAGGAGGGCGCCTCATGCCCCTCCTGATGCCCATATAAGTAGAATCCCTGTTTTTATTTTTCCCGGCATGCACCTGACATTTTCAAGATGGCGCTGCTCAGATCCGATACTATTGGCCTCCGAGCAGCAGTCCACAAACCAATGGGTGACGTCACGGATGTTACGTCCATTTCTTATATACAGTCTATTCTCCAAACACTCTCAACTTCCTGAGAAAGTGAATTCACTGAGCCATTTTTCCACAAAGAAACTCCACATTTAAAGACACAACTACACTAACTCTACATCTGTGCTTTCCATTGTTTATACTCAATTTATGCCACTTTGTTTTATGTCACATTACACTAATTAAAGAGAGAAAATGGTAAGTATTTATTAGCAGCAGAGCGTCTAAACTGGCCTCCAGTACAGTAACTGTAGAAGACTTGTTACCTAAAGCCAGCCGTCAGAGCCAGTTAAGTGTTTTAAAAGAAGCTGCACTGCTGTCATTAAAGAGTAGTTTGTGTGGCTCAATGTGCTGAAAACCTGCAGGTGACAGTAAAGAAGCAGATGATTTCCAAGGTGACAGAAACATTAATAAACAACCTCTCTGGATTTGCAGCTTGAATGAAAAAGATTCATTTTGGTTTGTCTCATTTCTGACGAGTGTCATCTCCGCCGCTCATCCTCCATCCTCCATCCTCCGCTCTGCATCTGGCTAACTGTGTTTTTTTTCTTTTTCTTTCTTCTTTTTTCAGATGCTCAGACAGCAGGAGAATGGGATTTTGCTGATAGCAGGTGCTGCTGTCCTCTCCTCTCCGTTAAGTGCCTCGTCTCCCCCCGCCTGCTCTTCCATTTTCATATTTCCACGCATGGCTGCCTTGACATTTAGTACGGAGGAATTGACTGTTTTCAGGGACTCTCGGGGGAGCGCTGTATTACTTTGTCCTGTCAGAAAAAGATATCATGAAAGGAAGGTGATGTCAGGTCCGTCAGGTTGTTTATTGAATTTACGGCGCCATTATTTCGCCACTCAGCATGATTGTATTCATATTATACCCCATCCCACCAAGGTTGCATGCACACCTCTTGCTTGGTGACCTCGTGCTTGGAGCCCCTCGGGTGGGGAGGGGGGAAGGGTTTAACCAGAGAGACAGGGACCCTTCAGCTTTCAGCTTTGATGGACAGTCGAATAAAGCTCGGAGCTCAATGACACACCAATCAGCTTGTGTCAGAGCTGGAGGAGAACGGCGGTGCATGCCGTCAAGTTAGAAAAGAGAGACGGCAGCATCAACCACTACTTTAACACCAACTGACTGACTTATGCACCTCACATGGCGACCCGCGCTGAGGTCACACGGCGAAGGAATTGAAGCATTGATCAGGTGTGAGAACGACAACGTGAGTGTGTGTGTGTGTGTGTTTGTGTGTGTGTGTGTGTGTTGTCGTCTGAATACCAATCACAGATACGAGGCTCCATCCTGGAAGAGAGATGGAGGTTTCTTCAGGCTGAGGTCACGGTTCCTGTTTGACATGTGCAGCCGTGACACTCAGGTCAGCGTCCAGGTGATGAGTCGGCTCGTTGTTCTGATCAGATTTAAGATTTGATGCTCGAGCGCCTTCGTAGCCGAGTGGTTAGAGCGCATGTCATATACCTGCAACGTCTGTGGTTCGAGTGTGGCAAGACACCTTTGTCCTATCTATTTCAATCAGGAGAGACCAGAGATGAAGTAAAATAATGTTTATTATGCAGATGATATTAATGATTAGATATTGTCAAAGTCTTTAGCGCTTGGACTCTGCAGGGAGAATTTCTGGATCGAAGGACGTAAGCATGATAGATCCTCCCCCCATGGAGTCCAGACACTGGTGGTGGTGGCTGATGATTCGATCAATCAATCTTGGGCCAAATCATAACAAAGTAATCTTGAAGCTGAAATTGATCGGGCTGATAAAGACTGGGTGGTGATGAGAAGGTGGTGAATCGTGCAAAACAGCATCAAGAAAGCAACTGAGCAGAGAAGGACAACATTTAAAAAGACAGCTGCAATATGATAGGCTGACAATGAAGGTGTGTCACCGTGCTATTGGTTAGACTTGACCAGGTGATGTGAACAGCTGAAATAACAGCAAGGAAAATATGAGCTTTGACAGAGATCAGTATGAGCTGTGAGAAGGATCAGAATGACTAAAGAATGAGAAATAAAACTATGACGTGAGCATACAAAAGATGGTCTTCCTGTCTGAACTTTCGCTAAGCTTCATTTCTCTCTCTCCCCTCTGCCAATAAAGGCAAAAAAGCCCAAAAAAACAACATATTTGACGTTATCATTTAGCACAGAGGAACCCTTACATGATGCTCTCCAGGTTTCTTTCTTTAAAAGAGTGCTGAAACGTATAAAACATTATATACATGACTAAAAGTACAACTCAGCTTGATTCTCTTAACTGTACAGACTGTGGTGTGTTTTACTAGTAGCAACTAATGCAGCCTGGAGCTGTTAGCCTCCAGCAAAGATGAGTCTACTGTGTCTGAAAAGTAAAAAAATATCTTGGGGTGCGACTTTAAAAAGAAGTGATGTTATTAAACCTGATGCTATTAAAAGGGACATCACTAAAGGCAATTTATCAGATTTAACACAAAAACCTTTATATTACTTTTTCCACATACAAACATCTGTAAACACACATTAAAGCAGGGGTGAACTGGCCCACAGAGGGGATCCGGCCCACTTTCCTTCCTGTCTTCTTTTCCTCCACTCTTCCTTCCTCCCTCCTTTTCTTCCATCTCTCTTTCCTGTCTTATTTTCCTTTCTTCCGGCCTTCCTTGTTTCCTTCCTTCCTTCCTGTCTTATCTTCCATCCTTCCTTCCGTCCTTCCTTTCGTCCTTCCCTTTTTCCTTCCTCCCTTCTTTTCCTTCCTGTCTTCTTTTCCTCCTTTCTTTCCTTTCCTTTCCTTTCCTTTCTTTCCTTTCTTTCTTTTCCTCCTTTCTTAGATGTGCACATTTACCAAACATCATGAAAGAACTCACCGATTTGCATCATAGGAAATAAAGGGTCCAACATGTGCGGGGTTCGACCCATAAATGTTAACAAAATCCAGGATATTTCGACATCTGTAGCATCAGTTTTAATGATAATGTCCTCGAGTCAAGGAAGGAAAAGAGAGGGGGAGGAAGGAAGGAAGGAAAGGAGGGAGGGAGGAAGGAAGGGAGGAAAGGAGGGAGGGAGGGAGGGAGGGAGGAAGGAAGGATGGAAGGAAGGAAGGAAATGAAGGAGGAAGGAAGGAAATGAAGGAGGAAGGAAGGAAGGAAGGAAGGTAGGAAGGAAGGAAGTAAAGGAGGGAGGAAGGAAAGGAAGGACGGAGGAAAGAAGGAAGGAGGGAGAAAGGAAAAGAGGAAGGGAGGAAGGAAACAAAGGAAGTAAGGAAAGAAGGAGGGAGGGAGGAAGGAAGGACAGAAGGAAGGAAGAAAGGGGGGTGGAGGAAGGAAAGAAGGAAGGGAGGAAAGAGAGAGGTAGGAAGGACAGACGGAAGGAAAGAAGGGAGGAAAGAAAGAAATCAAAACAGACCGGGTCAATTTGACCCGGGAGGACGACACGGAGAATAAATGTCTTCTGTAAATCCCTCAACAATATAGAAACACAAATCTAAATACCTCGTTTAAAAAAAGACCCAATTCTGGAAAAAAAATGACCTCATATGTTCGAAGTGAACCATGTGATCCTCGAGCTGATTGCAAAACATGAAAATCACCAAATTTCGGAAGTAGAAGAAAAAAATCAGTTTCCACCTATAAAGGCTGAGATATGAAGTATCTAACACTCTCCAGCCTTAATGGTGTATTTTCTGCTGCCAAACCACTGTGATGAATTGCTGCTCTGCTGTGTTCCAGCCACACATACTCATGACCACAAACCCCCCCCCCACATACCCCACCCCCCCCACCCAACCCCCCCAGACACATTATCAAATGGCTGCTATAGGCTGCAGTTATTTAAAGGTTGTCATGTAATTACTGCTCAGTGGCAGCCCTCATCTGAGGCCCTCAACGCTCTCAGGCTGCATTCAGGGTCAACGTGAGAATGCGGCGGCTGATTTTAGCGGGTGCTCTCGGTCCACTATCGCACTGAAGCTAATGGGTTTTATAGAAGAGACCTCGCCGCTGCAAAACAGCCAGGAAGCTTCAAAGAGTTCTTCCATCTAATGCACTCATCCACAGCAAAATGGGTAACATGCAATTATCGATGCCAAAATGGCACCTCCATCCACGTCCATTTGTGGCTCACATCACACAGAGGGATAACATCTATGTTTTGTAATTAGTATAATTAGCATTTCTCCTTGGCAGGTTGCGCCGCGTTGTGTTGGGAAGTCGAGCTGACGTGTCGGGTAATGATAACAGTGACGGATTTATCCCCCTTGATGTTTCATCAATCACACTGAGATTTTCAAAAAAAGTACCACAAAAAAAAAAAGCAGACGTCCTTCCAAAAGTGGAGTTTTAATTTAGTGAAAAACAAATCCTTCACTGCCAAAAAAATCTCTCATTTTAACACACTGTTTATGTGCTGTGCCCCAGTTCCATGATGTATATACACTAACACTATAAAAGCACTCAGTGTTCAGGAAAGTTCGCAGTGAACTCTTCTGGCAATTACTGTACAATAACTCACTGAAGCAATTAGTCCTGATAAAAAGAGAGATGCCAATTAAACTGCAAAAATCTGGAGCACGGCTCAAATCTTTTACAAATAGCAAATAAATAAAGTGTTTATCCAAAGACTTTTTTAGCTGCTTTATCATGAAGAGCTGTTGTCATTAATCTGACTATTTTTCCCCCAATAAACTCTAAAAATTAAAGAATATTAACTCAAATGTCTTGTTAAACTATAGAGTTTAAACTTGTTTGACTAAAATCTAACTCACTTATGTTTCATGGTGTCTTTAATCACACAGCTGTTGCAAATATTTGACAAAAACAACTATATATATATATTCATCACTTAATCAAACTTTATGTAAATGGCATCTTTCATACAAGTCGAGTGTAATTAAAGTAAATGACAAACACAAAGATATTAAATATGCAGTGAGATACTAATGCACACTATAAGAGTCACATTAAAACGGGGTGACTTGTAAAGTGTACATAAATTAAATAAATAAACAATAATAGATGAGACACACTTAGTTGATTGAATAAGACAGCAATACAAAAGATCTACAAATGTAAGGATTTGCTATTTTTCTGCATGTTATATAATATAAATGTGTTCTTCTCATTAATAATTTCAATGAGAAGTAACAGAGAAGGTGATGATAATAATGCTCTTTTATTTGCAGTAATGGTACTTTTGGTATATTTTGGTATTTTTGGTTGTTTTAAGCTGATTTTTAAAAAATAAATCCATAAAATTCACCATTTTTCTAAAGTCATAAACCTATAAAGTGAGCCTTATATTGTTGGGGCTGAGTCAAAATGAACTGCATCAGTATGTGTGTGTGTATGTGTGTGTGTGTGTGTGTGTGTGTGTGTGTGTGTGTGTGTGTGTGTGTGTGTATGTGTGTGTGTGTGTGTGTGTGTGTGTTGATGCTACATGTTCTTTCTCCCACTATCAAGAACATCATACTAAAATCTAGAAGAAAAAAAAATAGTAGCTGACATTTTTATGTTAAGACTGATTTATAGAAAGTTTGGATGCTGATAACAAAACACCAGAGGAAGCTCTTTTTAACCCTCCTGTTGTCCTCAGGTCAAGGAAGGAAGGAAGGAAGGAAGGAAGGAAGGAAAGAAGGAAGGGCAGTCGGAAGGAAGGAAAGATGGAAGGAAGGAGGGAGGAAAAGAGGAAGTAAGTAAGGAGAGAAGGAAGGGAGGACAGTAGGAAGGAAGGGAGGAAAGATGGAAGGAAGGAAGGAAGGAAGGAAAGGAGTAAGGAGGGAAGGAGGGAAGAAAAGAGGAAGTAAGTAAGGAGAGAAGGAAGGGAGGAAGGAAGGAAGGAAAGGAGTAAGGAGGGAGGGAGGGAGGAAAAGAGGAAGTAAGTAAGGAGAGAAGGACGGGAGGAAGGAAGGAAGGAAAGGAGTAAGGAGGGAGGGAGGGAGGAAAAGAGGAAGGAAGTAAGGAGAGAACGAAGGGAGGAAGTAAGGAAGTAAGGAAGTGAGGAAGGGAGGAAGGAGAGGAGGAAGGAAGGAAGGAGGAAGGAAGGAAGGAAGGAACCCTAACCCAAAGAAAGAGGGAAGGAGGGGAAGAACAAAGGAAAAATTAAAGAAAGAGGAAGGAAGGAAAGAAAGAAGGAACAGTCAAAAGAGATGGGGTCAATTTGACCCGGGAGGACGACAGGAGGGTTAAAACCCTCGTGGCTCTTTTCCCACTTTTTTTAGGAGTCAATATTGTAAACGAGTTGTTGCGACGGAGCTTCAGCCGAACAGTCAGAGCTGTGATGATTTACAGACTCTTTCTTGCCGCTGTCTTATTGTCGCTGCAGGAGTAGAGAACATTAAAGCATCTCAGCGTACGTTAACTCCTTCACAGTTTCTCACTAATGTTTCAGAATTGGAGAGAAAATTGACTTTTTAATGCGAGCTGTTTCGATGCCACCAGTGTGAATGAATGTTTCTTCATTAAGAAGTTAAAGCCTCCTTGGTATACATTATGTAAACCAGCACTCAATTCACCTCAGGTGTGCACTTAATTCTGCTCTCCTCCAACCTCACCAATAGCGTCATTAAAACCCCATTATGCATAATAAAGGAAGGGGAACTCGCTCTGAATTGCTGAGAGCCAAAATATATGGCATACTTCTGTGAAGTGCTGCTGGGAAAGAAAAAAAAAACAGACAAAATCCAGGTTTATCTCTCACAAATGAAAACAAATGAAGAAATGCAAATCACGGTATTGTTAGAAGACTGAACGCTGTTACCTGTATGAAGAAGAGAGGGAAGTAAATGTGAATGGATGATGAGTGAAGAGACTGTTTCATAGCTTTATAAAGGGAATCTGTGCCCTCTGAGTGTGATCTCTATGTTAGAAAGTAATTAAAGTGCCGAAATGTATAAACCATGTGACTCAAACTGGGCAAAAAAAACATAAAGGCCTCCTCACACCAGTATTTATAACAATGGAAGTTCAGATAAAAATCAATCGCTGTGATCAGCAACCTTAACCCTCCTGTTGTCCTCAGGTCAAGGAAGGACAGGAGGAAGGAAGGAAGGAAGGAAGGAAGGAAGGAAGGAAGGGAGGGAGGAAAGAAGGAATGAGGAAGGAAAGGAGTAAGGAGGGAGGGAGGGAGGAAAAGAGGAAGGAAGTAAGCAGAGGAAGAAGGGAGGAAGGAAATGAGGAAGGGAGGTAGGGAGGGAGGGAGGGCGGGGGAGGAAGGAAGGAAGTGAGGAAAGAAGGAAGGGAGGAATGGAAGGTGGAAGGAGGGAGAGGAGGAAGGGAGGGAGGAAGGAAGTGAGGAAGTGAAGAAAGAAGTATGGAAGGGGAGGGAGGAAAGAAAGAGGGAAGGAGGGGAGGAACGAAGGACACATTATAGAAAGAGGGAAGGAAGGAAAGAAGGAAAGAAGGAACAGTCAAAAGAGATGGGGTCAATTTGACCCGGGAGGAAAACAGGAGGGTTAAAGGACTCAACCGTTCAATCTGTAACTATGAGGTTAAAGGATAAGGCTAATTGCTGTGTGAAGGCTTTATCACTTCAGCAAATGAAAATGTGAAATTTAGTAGCAAATTCAAGTGTGTTTTATTCAACTTTGATAATTTAACCAGCACATTTCTAGTATTGGCCAATCGCAGGCTGTCTTGGAAGTGCTTTTCTTTTGAGTCCCAAATGGAGGAAGCTGTGTCTTATTAGCAACCTTTATTTTAATTGGCCCTCCTCTGTTGGAGTAGATAGATAGAGAACTTTTAACTAACACCAACTTTCAGATTACATTAATAACCGTGCATGGAGTCTCTGGTTGGTATATTTTGAGTGGTTTTGTCACTGAATGGAACTTAAATGGTGAAAGTATATGAAACTAAATTAAACTAAATGGACAAAATCAAAAAAAGACTGACATCAAGTCTTTAAAATGGGAGTCCTGCAGTCCTCAGTTGATCCGGTTGTTTGCTTCCAGCTGCAGCACATTGTGTTTCTGTGTTAATGTTTAATATCTGGTAACCTCAGGTGTCTGAATGGGTGTCAACCTGATGTCAAAATCTCATGACCACAACCTTTTTCTAACATATTACATGGTGAAAGCATATAATGTGTTAAAATGACCACAATCAGGTTGAATGGGGAGTGGCCAGAACAAAAATAGACGTTTATATCATGGTCATTTTTATGCATTAGTACAGTAAATACATCAGAAATGGACGTAACATCAGTAACGTCACCCATTGGTTTGTGGACTGCTGCTCGGAGGCCAATAGTATCGGATCTGAGCAGCGCTATCTTGAGAATTTCAGGTGCATGCTGGGAAAAAATAACAACATGGATTCTACTTATATGGGCATCAGGAGGAGCATGAGGCGCCCTCCTGAACCTGTGAACCAATCAACCTGTCAATCACCACGTAGCCACGCCCTAATGCATACCCTGCTTTATCGTCACATATAAAATCAGGGAGGCCAAAATGTCCCAAATGAACATCATACTGCATTGAAGAAGGCTTTAAACTAGCGATTGAGACCATAAACACATTTTGAAAACGTTTACTGAGGTTAGAAATCAAGTGAGAAGTTGGTGAATTCTCCATTGACTTGTATAGAGATGGAAGTCCTTTTGACACCAAAACGGTCGCCCCCTGGTGGCCTTTTGATAGAATGCAGTTTTAAGTTACTTCCGCGTTGGCCTCATTTCAGAGGACCGGAACTCCCCGCCTGAGTAAATACATCAAATAATGGTCATGTTTTTAAAGAAGCCTGTTGAGTTTCCTTATAAATAAATTGTTACTCATCAAAACTCAGTGTGTGTGTCCTTAAGGTCTAACAACAAAGTGTAAAATGCATTTTCTTCCATATAAAACATTTGCAAGACCGATTTATTTTTTAAAACCCAACAAACACATTAAATCCATTATTTACATCTGTGTTTACTTGCCTGCACTCGTCCTCTCTTTTTAATTCATTGAGTTGAATGATTCAAAACACACATATTTAACCCTCCTGTTGTCCTCAGGTCAAGGAAGGACAGGAGGAAGGAAGGACGGAAGGGAGGAGGATGGAAGGAAAGGAGTAAGGAGGGAGCGTGGAAGGAAAAGAGAAAGGAAGTAAGGAAAGGAGTACGGAGAAAGGAAGGAAGGAAGGAAGGAATGAAGGAAAGGTGTAAGGGAGTAGGAAGGAAGGAAGGAAAGGAGTAAGGGAGTAGGAAGGAAGGAAGGAAGGAAAGGAGTAAGGGACGAATGAAGAAAGGAAGGAATGAGGAAGAAAGGAAGAAAGGAAAGGAGTAAGGAAGGAAGGAAGGAAAGGAGTAAGGGAGAAAAGAAGGAAGGAAGGAATGAGGAAGGAAGGAAGAAAATGAGGAAGGAAGGAAGGAAGGAAGAAAGGAATGAATGAGGAAGTAAGGAAGGAAGGAAGGAAGGGAGGGAGGAAAGAAGGAAGGAAAAGTAAAGAGGGAGGGCGGACGGAAAAGAGGATGGAAGTAAGGAGAGATGGAAGGAAGGAAAGAAGTAAGGAGGAAGGAGGAAAGGAAGAGAGAGAGGGAGGGAGCAAAGAAAGAGGGAAGGAGGGGAAGAACGAAGGAAAAATTAAGGAAGCAAGGAAGGAAAGAAGGAACAGTCAAAAGAGATGGGGTTAATTTGACCTAGGACAACAACAGGAGGGTTAAAATAATTACACTCATCAAGGTTTAAATCACAAAAAAAGAGGCTTATTATTTCCATTGCTGTCGTGTAATTTCCTGCCTTTGCTGGTTCATTGTTGGATTTATTGGCACATTACAGACACCTGAAGATCACTGGAATAATATGAAAGCATTGGCCAGACTGTGTGTATTGTGTCGTGTGAATCCTTGTGCACATTACAGCGAGAGAGAAAAGTACACGAGACAAAACAGAGAGCCACTTCAGATGTCTGAACCGATCGAGGCCACAGACCCGACTTCTCTCTCTTTTTGTCTCTCTCTCTCTGTAAAGATATATCACCTTGAACACTTGGGGAGGAGAAACTCATTAACTCTGTGAAACTTCTGCCACGTGATGTGTCAGTGACTCAGATTGTTCAGGATGTTAAGAAGCATAGATAGAAAGAGACAGAATCTGCTTTTGAGCTCGTCTCTTTCTGTCCAAACTCGTCTCTCGCCTATAAAACCTTTACGAGCTGCACAGAAACCTGCCAGGAAGCTTCACCCAGGTGACAGCGAGCTGCTCTCAGGTCTGTGGCTCCGTATGGAGAGATTAAGAAGGTAGGAGGGAGGGAGGAAGGAAGGAAGGAAAGGAGGAAGGAAGGGAGGTAGGAAAGGAAAGTAGGAAGGAAGGAGGAAAGGAGGAAAGAAGGAGGGAGGGAGAAAGGAAAAGAGGGAGGAAAGAAGGGAGGGAGGAGGAAGGACAGAGGAAAGAAGGAAGGTAGGAGGGAAGGAGGAAAGAAGGAGGGAGGGAGGGAGAAAGGAAAAGAGGAAGGAAGGAAGGAAGGAAGGAAGGAAGGAAGGAAGGAAGGAAGGAAAGACAGAGGAAAGAAGGAAGGGGGAATGTAGGGTGGAGGAAAGAAAGAGAGAAGGAGGGAGGGAGGAAAGGAGGAAGGAAAGGAAAAGAGGGAGGAAAGGAAGGGAGGAAGGAAAGAAAGACAGAGAAAAGAAGGAAGAAAGGAAGGTAGGAGGGAGGGAGGGAATGAGAAAGGAAAAGAGGAAGGAAGGAAAGGAGGGAGGAAGGAAAGGAGGGGTGGAAAGGAAAGGAAGGGAGGAAAGAAAAAGAGAAGGAGGGAGGGAGGAAAGAAGGAAGGGAGGAAGGAAGGAAATAAGGAGGGAGGGAGGAAGGAAGGACAGATGGAAGGAAGAAAAGGGGATGGAGGGAGGAAAGAAGGAAGGGAGGAAAGAGAGAGAGAAGAACGAAGGAAGGAAGGGAGGAAAGAAGGTACAGTCAAAACAGACAAGGTCAATTTGACCCCAGGAGGACGACACGAAAGTTTAAAAAATGAAAAAAAAAGAAAGTTGAATCCAGGATGAAGTTGGATGTCTTTCACTTCCCTTCTTTTTTCCTCCAGCTGAAGAGATAAAAAATAAATAATGCTTCAAGTGTTCGGAGTCTGCTCAGGAAACATGACTTCCTGTATCGCCGGGCGTGACAGACATGACAGGCGGAGCAGTTAAGCTGACACTCAGCCATCGTCTCTGTCATGTCGAGAGCAGAAGGAGGTCAGGAGTCCTGACAGCCGCCGGACACGACGAGCTGCTCAGCCTGACGAGTCACCTTCCATCCACCTCGCTAAACTCCCCGAGTTCCTGACACTACTTCCTGCCGACCGAAGACGTCACCACGGCGATCTGCAGACAGCGGCTGTCAGGGAAGGGAGGGAGGGAGGGGGGGGGGAGAGAGGGAAGGAAGGGGGTCGACACATGAAGGGAGAAAGAGTCAATTAAAACTAATAGGAAACAAGAGAGCACTCAGGGTCAGCCAGGACAGTGTGTGTGTGTGTGTGTGTGTGTGTGTGTGTGTGTATGTGTGTGTGGGTGTGTGTGTGTGTGTGTGTCGTATCTTTTGTGAGGACCAATTAGAGTCTCAGAGCAAAAGACCTTTTTTTCTGCTTCTTACTTTTTGTTTGAGGACTACATTTTCTTTGTCATTAGACTTTAAATTAAATATATTTATTTATTTGCTTCATTTGCCTTTATTTAAACAGGTAGTCTCATTGAGATATTAATCTATTTTTCAAGTGTGCACAAAGAGTTTAATAATTAAGTTTAGTTAGTTATATAGTATAGTAGTTATATTAATAATATAGTAATAGTTATACAGTATAGTATAGTTTAATAAATCATAGACATTAATTTACATTTACACATTAGCCTTCGTGTCGTCCTCCCGGGTCAAATTGACCCCGTCTTTTTCGACTCTTCCTTCCTTCCCTCCTTCCTCCCTTCCTTCCTTCTTTCCTCCCTTCCTCCCTCCCTCCTGACTCCTTTCCTTCCTTCCTTCCTTCCTCCTTTCCTTCCCTCCTTCCTTACTCCTTCCTTACTCCTTCCTTCCTTCCTTCCTTCCTTCCTTCCTTCCTTCCTTCCTTCCTTCCTTCCTTCCTCCTTACTCCTTTCCTTCCTTCCTTCCTCCTTTCCCTCCCTCCTTCCTTACTCCTTCCTTCCTTCCTTCCTTCCTCCCTTCCTTCCTTCCTTCCTTCCTTCCTTCCTTCCTTCCCTCCTTCCTTACTCCTTCCTTCCTTCCTTCCTTCCTTCCTTCCTTCCTTCCTTCCTCCTTTCCCTCCTTGACCAGAGGACAACAGGAGGGTTAAGAGAAACTTGTGCAAGCATCAATCATTCAATCTTTTTTTATATAGCGCCAACTCACAACAAAAGTCATCTCAAGGCACTTTACATATAGAGCAGGTCTAGACTGAACTCTTTAAGCAAGTAACAGTTATACATTATAGTTTAATAATTCATAGACATAAAGATGTGCAAGCATGATCGGCAACATGCAAATACAACCTTTTAAAAACTTGAGAATGAAATAAGATAATCCAGTTTTATGCAATGTTTTCACCCTTTAATATCCAGTTTTACCGTCAAGTTTAAAGCTGCATTATTCAATATTTTTATATGAGCAATGAGTCAAATAGAGAATTATCACCAAACTCTTTTATCCCCTTTTAGCCACTAGATGCTCCAACTGTGTTTTCAGTAGGAATACTATATAAATCTTCTTTTTTTTAATGGGTGTCAAGAAACAATTACAGCAACACACAAAACATTATTAGGTAAAAGAAAAGAAAAGAAAAGATTGGGAAATATAAAAAATAATATAAAATAAAACAATGGATAAATACAGTTAAACAGTTAAGATACAGTGATGTTAAACCAGGCGGGGAGTTCCGGTCCTCTGAAATGAGGCCAACGCGGAAGTAACTTAAAACTGCATTCTATCAAAAGGCCACCAGGGGGCGTCCGTTTTGGTGTCAAAAGGACTTCCATCTCTATACAAGTCAATGGAGAATTCACCAACTTCTCACTTGATTTCTAACCTCAGTAAACGTTTTCAAAATGTGTTTATGGTCTCAATCGCTAGTTTAAAGCCTTCTTCAATGCAGTATGATGTTCATTTGGGACATTTTGGCCTCCCTGATTTTATATGTGATGATAAAGCAGGGTATGCATTAGGGCGTGGCTACGTGGTGATTGACAGGTTGATTGGTTCACAGGTTCAGGAGGGCGCCTCATGCTCCTCCTGATGCCCATATAAGTAGAATCCATGTTTTTATTTTTCCCAGCATGCACCTGAAATGTTCAAGATGGCGCTGCTCAGATCCGATAATATTGGCCTCCGAGCAGCAGTCCACAAACCAATGGGTGACGTCACGGATGTTACGTCCATTTCTTATATACAGTCTATGGTTTAGACCAATAACCAAAAAACAAATGACCCACATATCTGCAGCCAGAGTGAATTTACTTCTATTTTATATGTTTTACTAAATGTGTTCCTACTGCGGTGTTTAACCCTCCTGTTGTCCTCGAGTCAGGGAAGGGAGGGAGGAAGGAAGGAAGAAGGAAGGAAAGGAAGGAAGGAAGGAAGGAAGGAAGGAAGGAAGGGAGGAAAGAAAAGAAGGAAGGAAGGAAGGTAGGAGGGAGGGAGGAAAGAAGGACAGAGGAAAGAAGGAAGGTAATGGGGAGGAAAGAAAGAGAGGAGTGAGGGAGGGAGGAAAGAAGGAAGGGAGGAAGGAAGGAAGGAAGGAAGGAAGGAGGGAGGAAAGAAGGAGGGAGGGAGAAAGGAAGGACAGAAGGAAGGAAGAAAAGGGGATGGAGGAAGGAAAGAAGGAAGGGAGGAAAGAGAGAGGAAGGAAAGAAAGAGAGAAGGAGGGAGGAAGGACAGACGGAAGGAAGGAAAGAAGGGAGGAAAGAGAGAGGAAGGAAAGAAAGAGAGAAGGAGGGAGGAAGGATGGAAGGAAGGAAGGAAGGAAAGAAGTAACAGTCAAAACAGACGGATGGACGACCCAACAGTTAAAGCTTTCTCTATCTTTAACTTTGGGACATGATTTGTGTTTTTCGGATTGGCTCTCACATTGTGCAAAATGTACTTGAGATGTAAAGTTTTGTTTTTTGTTTTTTTCTATCCATCATCCTCCACTATAATCAGCTCTTCTTCTTTCTATTTGTTTCTGAGGAAGCTGCAGTTGTGTTTTTTATTGAACCCGAAGGAGAAATTGAGTTTGTTAACAGCAGCTGTGAGGAGGAGTACAGATTACAGAGCAAAGAGTGAATTAAAAAAAACTTAATGAAGCTTATGAATACAAATATCAGAGTGTGTCTTTATGATGCCAATAAAATATTAACAATACATTGTAAAAATGTGGAAGAACAGGATACATTATTGATAATGACTCATACATCTGCTAGTTTTATATATGACAGTGTGAGAATAAAGCTGTGAATAAACAGAATACATTTCAGTTCAAGTAGAAAAAGGGGAAAAAAGCTTTCTGTAAATGATAATACACATGTTGGATATTTTTAGATCTTAGGAAAGCCTTTGAAACTGTAAATCATGCTATCCTCCTCTCAAAGTTACCTACCTTTAATCTTCTTGGATAGAGTACTTCCTCTCTGACCAATCTCAAATTGTCAGAGTCTCTAACTATCAGTCTACTGCTCTCAGCTTCCCACGATGATCCATATTGGGTTCACTTCTTCTCGTCCACTTCTAACCCCAAGAAAGAAAGTCAAATGTACGCTGATGACACTGTAATTAATCCAAGCTGCTTTTATCTTAACCAACACAATGTCCCATGTTACTGAATGGTTAAACCAACTAAATTACACTAAATATGTTCTGTGTTAAATATTTTTACAACATAAGCAAGAACAAGTACCGTAAATTCGGGACTATTGAGCGCACCTGAATATAAGCTGCACCAACTAAATTTAAAAAGAAAAAAAAATTGTACATAAATAAGCCGCACTTGACTATAAACCGCAGGTGTCCACATTGTAAAATGAGTGAACCTTACCTCTGAAAGCTTTTGTCGTCTTTTTGCATTGAGTCAGTTCTTCACGCTACCGTCTCCAACGTCTCACCATCGATTCATTGATGCCAAGCTTACGTGTAGCAGCTCTATTTCCTTCTTCGACAGCCAGATCGATTGCCTTTAACTTAAAAGCTGCATTTCTTCGTGTGTTTTCCATGATGAGGGTGTGTGTGTGATGTGCAAAATGACTGTTCAAAACCATAAACTGTTCAAAACACAATCAAACTAGCGTCTTCCTCGGCACATTATCTCTTCCACCTGTCTGTCTCGCTCTTGCATTTCCTGCTTGAGCGCCCCCTGGAGGCCGTTAGCCCGTAAAACTCTATAGATTTGCCGCATCATTGTTTAGGCTGCAGGGTCCAAAGCGTGTGAAGAAAGTAGTGGCTTATAGTCCGGAATTTACGGTAGTCATACATTTCATTTTTTAAAAGGTTTTTAACATTCATCTATATAAAATCTCAGAGTTTCTCAAAATCTTCTTTACTATGTTTTGCTTGGTTTATTTATTTTCTCATTAAAGTTTCTTTTTTTTAAAAACTGAGACATCCAGGTCTTTTTGTCCTTAAATCATGCTTGGAGTTGACTTAACTGATTAGTTTCATCTGGCTTCATTGATAAATATAAGTGGGTGTCATCTGCATAGTAAATGACATTTATGGAGCGTTTCCTAATGATATTACCTAAAGGAAGCATGCATAAGGTGAATAATATTGGTCCAACTCTGAAGAACTCTGTCTAATTTTGTGTGCATGCAGGATTTATCATTAACATGTAAAAAAAAATGCAATCGATCTGCTAAATAGAGAGGACTTCAACCAGCTTAATGCAGCTCATTTAATGCCAATTAAATGTTCTGGTCTCTGTGATGATCAATGATGTCAAATTCAGCGCCAAGACCTAACAAAAGAGACAAGAGACCTTTGTCTAATGTAATTGGATCAATAATTAAATCATTTGTAACTTCCACTTCTGCTGTCTATGTGCTGTGATGAGCTCTAAATCCCCTCAAATAAACTTGTTATGTAGAAAGTTACAAAACTAATCGGTGACTACTTTCTTAAAGATCTTAAAGAGAAAGGTCTGTCGGCTAAGGCTTTTTAAGAAGAGGTTTATTTACATGTTTTAATTAAATGTATAATGTTGATTTGTCATTATTACACCTTGTTTTTGCATGGATTAAATATCATATCATGAGTTTCAGAGCAACAAAGATTAGAAAACGGACAGCAAATTATTAACAATGCACAAAGTAAAGAGGTTGTAATATATTAATTGGTGACTGCTTTCTTAAAGATGTTGTACAGAAAGGTCTGTTGGCTAAGGCTTTTTAAGAAGAGGTTTATTTACATTTTTTAATTAAATGTATAATGGTGATTTGTCGTTATTACACCTTGTTTTTGTATGGATTAAAGAAAAGAAATATAATGATAATTAGTGAGCTGCAGACCTGAATCAGAACCTGAATACAATGAAGTTATGATACAATATGATACATTTTAAAGGTGAATAAGTTGAAGTTGAATAATATGACTTTGTACTGAAGTTATTTGAGATATTTACAAGTTAATGAAGCTGTAAAGAGAACTGTGTTTCTGCACATGCTCAGTAGCGTCTGCATTACACAGAACTACTCTCCAGAGACTGAAAACATGATCGCTGTTATTAGTGTTTGGATCCGTTTCTAAACAAACTAACATGATTAAACTCTTTATTAATGAAGGAACATGTGACCAAGTGCAGCGGTGTGACTCACTGATGTGTTTTTAACCCTCCTGTTGTCCTCGAGTCAAGGAAGGAAGGAAGGAAGGAAGGAGGGAGGGAAAGAAGGAAGGAAGGAAGGAAGGAAGGAAGGAAGGAAGGAAGGAAGGAGGGAGGAAGGGATGGAAAGGAAAAGAGGACGGAAGGAAGGAAGGAAAGAAGGACAGAAGGAAAGGAAGGAAGGAAGGATGGAAGGGAGAAAGAAGAAGGAAAGGGGGAAGGAATGATGGAAGGGAGGAAGAAAGAAGGAAAGAAAGGAGGAAGGAAGGGAGGAAAGGAAAGAAGGAAGGAGGGAATGATGTAAGGGAGGAAGAAGGAAGGAAGGAGGGAGTGAGGGAGGAAAGAAAGAAAAAGAGAAGGATGGATGAAGGACAGACGGAAGGAAGGAAGGAACAGTCAAAACAGACGGGGTCAATTTGACCTGGGAGGACGACACAAAGATTAATAGTTTCAGACTTTGGATACACTCACAATCCTCATATAGCAGATCAATTAATTGGCTCAAAACATCACATCCTGGCACAAAAAACAATGACTGCCTCTCATTTCTTGCACCTTTTATCGCTGGATTCAACATGTCAAATGCAGGATGAGGTTGCATAATCACATTCACTATCCAAGCATGTGAGAAAGTGAGAGTGAGAGTTGGTTATCTGGTAAAAAGGTGCTTTACTTCAATGGAGAAAATAGTGTGAATTTGTCACAGCAGCAGCCTTTCTTTTTAGATTTGAGTGTTTAAGCTGCTGCAGACGCTTTTTAAACCTCCTAAAATCATCCAGGTGGCAGTGAAACAGTGACACCACTTGATATCCTGAGCATTCTCCGTCGGCCTCATTGACTCACGTTCACGCTCGCCGGGACTCTCACACAAAAAAAAAAGGCGGCCACGAGCAGCGAGAGAGAAGAGATTCAGCTTCCATACCTCTACAATACCCTCCTCATTGAAAAGCACCTTGGGATAATGATGGAGGTGCTCCTAAGTGGCTCGGTGGTCAAGAGGAAGTGGGGCTTATCGCGGGTTGCCACGGCAACCGGCGGAGGGAGAAACATCAGACGGACGCAGATGTCTTGTCTCACTCTCTCTCTCTCTCTCTGTGTGCTCGCCCCGGCCTCGTTAGGAAACAATCTGCAGCGGTTTTCATTCGAGAGGAGGAGAAAGAAGAAGAAGAAGAAAGGAAAAAAAAGAAAAGAGGAACATTGTGTCTGAGCTGATGATGGAGAAGAATATTTCTGCATCTGCTCGTACCGAAGCAATTATTGGCAATTTCATCATCTATGAATTCATGAACTGTACCGAAATCCATTTGTCCCGCTGCCACAGAGGAGACAGAATGGGGTTTAATTGCTGTCCTGCGTCTCGTTCCCTTGTTTCCAGCTTAAATAAAAAAAAAAGGTGGTGAGGTTTCAGTGCAAAGAGAGAAAGAGAGAGAAAAGAGAAAATAACCTCGAGTTCATTCTGCTTTTATGATTCCAATTTGTGAGCACAGCTGACAACATTTCAACCAGAGATGGTTGTCATCAGGTAGTTTAAAACAGCACAGGCCTTTTTCCATTAAAGGACATGAGGGGTCCTGCACACTCTGCTCCTTTCTGTCTGTTTCTCCTAAAGTCACATTTTCTTTTTTTGTCTTTCAGTCTGAGCTACAGCTTTAAAGCAGACACTAAGTGAGGAGTTACTGAAGAAGTAGACCTCAGTGTAAAACTACGAGGGGGTTTTTGCATTTAAAATGTTACATGAAACGCATATATTCTTTTAACCCTCCTGTTGTCCTCGAGTCAAGGAAGGGAGGAAGGGAGGAAGGAGGAAGGAAGGAAGGGAGGAAGGAGGAAGGAAGGAAGGGAGGAAGAAGGAAGGAAAGGAAGGAGGTAGGAAGGAAGGAAAGGAAGGAAGGGAGGAAGAAGGAAGGAAGGGAGGGAGGAAGGGAGGAAAGGAAAGGAAAGAAGGAAGGGAAGAAGGAAAGGAAGGAAAGAAGGGAGGAAGAAGGAAGGAAAGGACGGAGTAAGAAGGAAGGAAAGGAAGGAAGGGAGGAAGAAGGAAGGACAGGAAGGACGGGAGTAAGAAGGAAGGAAAGGAAGGAAGGGAGGAAGAAGGAAGGAAAGGAAGGAGGAATGAAGGGAGGAAAGGAAAGAAGGAAGGGAGGAAGGAAAGGAAGGAAGGAAAAAGGAAGGATGGAAGGGAGGAAGAAGGAAGGAAAGGAGGGACGGGAGTAAGAAGGAAGGAAAGGAAGGAAGGGAGGAAGAAGGAAGGAAAGGAGGGAGGAAGGGAGGAAAGGAAAGGAAAGAAGGAAGGGAAGAAGGAAAGGAAGGAAAGAAGGGAGGAAGAAGGAAGGAAAGGAACGGAGTAAGAAGGAAGGAAAGGAAGGAAGGGAGGAAGAAGGAAGGAAAGGAAGGACGGGAGTAAGAAGGAAGGAAAGGAAGGAAGGGAGGAAGAAGGAAGGAAAGGAGGGAGGAAGGGAGGAAAGGAAAGGAAAGAAGGAAGGGAAGAAGGAAAGGAAGGAAAGAAGGGAGGAAGAAGGAAGGAAAGGACGGAGTAAGAAGGAAGGAAAGGAAGGAAGGGAGGAAGAAGGAAGGAGAGGAAGGACGGGAGTAAGAAGGAAGGAAAGGAAGGAAGGGAGGAAGAAGGAAGGAAAGGAAGGAGGAATGAAGGGAGGAAAGGAAAGAAGGAAGGGAGGAAGGAAAGGAAGGAAGGAAAAAGGAAGGATGGAAGGGAGGAAGAAGGAAGGAAAGGAGGGAGGGAGGAAGGAAACAAGGGAGGAAGAAGGAAGGAAAGGAGGGAGGAAGGAAAGAAGGGAGGCAGAAGGAAGGAAAGGAAGGAGGAAGGAAAGGAGGAAAGGAAAGAAGGAAGGGAGGAAGGAAAGGAGGAAAGGAGGAAAGAAGGAACAGTCAAAACAGATGGGGTCTATTTGACCCGGGAGGACGACATGAAGGTTAATGTGTTGGTTGTGTCTCGTAGTGATGAACCTATAAAGAATTATCAGAGTCTCTGCAGCTTTATGGAGCTTTATAGTTGAGTTTCAGATCATTGTTTTAACTGTGCAGCTGCAACTTTACTGTTCTGGTTCACTCTCAGCGCTCTCATAGCATCACTTCAGAGTCTATAAAGCCACTGTACTCTACCTGCTCAGCACCAAACAGCAAACAGACACAGTTATCTGTAGACTAGCTGGTGAACATAGTGGAGCATTAAGCAGCTAAAGAGCCAGATATTTCTCTTAGGAGTTGGTTAGAGAGTAAAAAGCTAAAAAAGAGTAAATATTGGACTTTACATTCAGCAAGTGGACAGAAACATGACTCCCAATGAATCATAATGTTGATCAGTAGCTGCTGGATGTGGAAATAAGTTCAATACATCAGAATCAGAATCAGAATCAAATGTATTGTCATTATACAGGTAGTACAACAACATTAGAGGCAATGCACATGAAAAAATACATAAACCGCATTCAGTTTAGCAAATAAGAGTGTGCACTAGAGAGTGACTGTGCATGTGTGTGCTTGTGTGCTTGTGTGTGTGTGTGTGTGTGTGTGTGTGTGTGTGTTTGTGTGCAAAGCGTCCTGATTGTTCTGTGTTGCTGCTTAGTTGACCAATCGCTTTACTACTTTATATTATCATTCATTATCTTATGCAGCATAGAGTTGACTAATATACATAAATACATTCCTTTATATCTGCTCAAGCCATTATAAGGCATAACTGTTTTTGTACTGTTTATAAAATGCTATTTGTGTATGTTAAAATAAAGAAGTACCCACATAGTTTTGGTCCCTCTATCTACTCTACTACTACTTAAGTCATTTAGTAGGTTTAGGGATAAAAAGATGATGTTTTTTTGGGTTAAAATGTTGCTTCCTTAAAGTTAGGCCACCTTCGTCACCATGGCAACAGTAAACACCACAGGGTTAAAAGGTAAGGGTGACTTTAACCTTCGTGTCGTCCTCCCAGGTCAAATTGACCCCGTCTGTTTTGACTGTTCCTTCTTTCCTCCCTTAATTCCTTCCTTCCTTCTGTCCTTCCTCCCTCCTTCTCTCTTTCTTTCCTCCCCCTCTACCTTCCTCCCTTCCTTCTTTCCTCTGTCCTTCGTTCTTTCCTTCCTACCTTCCTCTTTTCCTCCCTCCCTCCTTCCTTCTTTCCTTCTTTCCTCCGTCCTTCCTTTCCTTCCTCCCTTCCTTCTTTCCTCCCTTCCTTGACTCGAGGGCAACAGGAGGGTTAAAAAACAAAAACTGGAGCAGGACCTCTGAACTACAACCTGTTGTGTGGTTTTTTTAAACAGTGTTTTTTCTCCTCCTTGCTGTCAGCTGTGCTTATTTTTTTTTTTGTGCATCGTGTGTTTCCCTTTGTGTTCGTAGGACTAGACAAGTCTTTCATGTTTGATATTTCTGAGAATAAATCTTCAGATACCAAAAATGGGAATAAATCAAGACATCAGAATGTAAATCCTTAAGTGCATGTCGAGCTCTGGGGTGGCGGCGCCGGCTGGAAGCAGGCGACGGAGGGGACATTAAGCAGCGATCTGGAGGTGATTATCCTCGTAAGACAATCAGACCATCAGACGACTGCCGGCTGAATTCTTAATAATAAAAAAAAAAAAGAAAAACCCGACGTGACCCGCTCTCTAAAAGCGCCGCCACTGCCGTCACCGCCACTTTTTGTGATCGTCGTCTCCCGTCTTATCATCATCACCTCCTGACAGGCTCTGATCTGCCAGAAGCCCGTGACTCTGTCTGTCATCTTAAAGAATGAAAAGGAAGGTAAAAAAATAAAAAGAAGAAAAGAAGAAAAGGAGAAGCGTCTCTTTCAGTTCTCTAATGGGCCGAGATGACTGTTCACCTTTTGAGCTTAACGCAGCCTGAGAGCGGCAGGTTCATTTCTCTTTCTCTCGCTTCTCCCATCGAGGATTCATCCCTCGTTCTTTAACTTTCCTCCCTGAATGCAAATACTCTCCGTCACATCTTTTTGACTCCCCTCCTCCCCTCTCCTCTCTCTCCTCTCTCCTCCCTCCCTCCCTCTCTGCATCCCCTCTCCTCTCCCCTTTTCTTTTCTGCAGAAGCATAGCAGAGGATTAGCAGCCATGCGTGACTGATGGGGAGAAGATACGCCATCAGAATAAGTTAGAAGACGAAGATCTCTCCTCCTCTCCTCTCTCCTCTCGATTTCTTTGTGCATTGAGAGAGCTGCTTCACTCTCTCTCTCTCTCTCTCTCTCTCTCTCTCTCTCTCTCTCTCTCTCTCTCTCTCTCTCTCTCTCTCTCTCTCTCTGAAGTGTCATCCTCTCTGCTCGTCTTATGAAACAGGAATAAGTGGCTGGTTGAAGTGGAAGGAGACTCTGTTGGGGTGAATCTAATCCGATGCATGTTTCTGTAGCTGGATGTGACGCCGTATCACCTGCAACACAGCCCGAGACCCTCATTACTGTCACCATCTGACTCGCTTCCTCAGTGTCTGTGTGTGTGTGTGTGTGTGTGTGTGTGTGTGTGTGTGTGTGTGTGTGTGTCCATGCCAACGCGTTGAAATGCAATGGTTATAAATTCCTCCAGCACCTGTGCCTATAAAGAACACATCCATCTGAATGCTGCCCAGGTTTTTAAAAGGATGGGTTCACATTTTTTTACAACTGTGTCTTAAAACCAGCAGTCAGGTGTCCATACTACTGATACTGACTATTAAAATATCTCCTTTACAATGCGCTTTCAATGTAAAGTGATGGAGGGCATCAGTGTGGCATCAGTGTGAGTTAGTCCTATCAAGTGATATTTGACACATTTACAGTCTTTTTAGCATCAGATTCCCTCTTAGTGTTTCCCTGTTTTGTTGCACATAAGGAGAACTGCTGCAGGGGCTCATGCATCCTTCTGCAAGTATTGTGATTAATATTATTCTTCAATATTGCAAATTTCGGTAAAGATAGCTCCTGCATATCATCTTCACTGACTAACTACCTGTAGAAAAGCAAAAAGACATCCTTCAGCAAGACCCTCAAAGGACGAGTTCCCAGTGTTTCCAGTATGTGTTAAACCAGCAGTCAGGTGTCCATATGAACAGTGAAAGAGGTTTTTTTCCTCTCTGTAATCATTCCTCCTGTTCATACTGACTATTAAAAGATCTTCAAATGTAAAGTGAGTAAAAAGAGGGACTTTGGCACTAAAAACACTGTAACGTTGAAACATAGAAGATGAAGATGAAGATTTGACTCATTCAGACGACTGAAGCTTCACATTAGCTTCAGATTAAACTTTTAAATACATTGTTTTTTTGCACAGAAGGAGGACTGTGGGTTTAGTCCTCCATCACTTCACATTGTAAACATTATGAAAGGATCTTCTAATGGTCAGTATGAACAGGAGGAATCATTACAGCAAGATAAACAGCTTTAATACAAAGCTTTAAATAATGTGAAACTCGTCCTTTAAGGTTGATACAGTGAGGCCAGATTGAATGTTGCTTTAACCCTCCTGTTGTCCTCAGGTCAAGGAAGGACAGGAGGAACGGAGGAGGAAGGAAAGAAGGAAGGAAGGAAGGAAGGAAAAGAGTAAGGAGGGAGGGGCGGAAGGAAAAAAGGAAGGAAGTAAAGGACTAAGGAGGGAGGAAGGAAGGAAGGAAGGAAAGGAGTAAGGGAGTAAGAAGGAAGGAAGGAGGAAAGAAGGAAGGAAGGAATGAGGAAAGAAGGAAGGAAGAACAGGGAGGAAAGAAGGAAGGAAGGAATGAGGAAGGAAGGGAGGGAGGAAAGAAAGAAGGAAGGAAAAGAGTAAGGAGGGAGGGCGGAAGGAAAAGAGGAAGGAAGTAAAAGAGAGAAGGAAGGAAGGAAGGAAAGGGAGTAAGGAGGAAGGAAGGAAGGGAGGGAGGGAGAGAAGGAGGAAGGGAGCAAAGAAAGAGGGAAGGAGGGGAAGAATGAAGGAAAAATTAAGGAAAGAAGGAAGGAAGGAAATAAGGAACAGTCAAAAGAGATGGGGTCAATTTGACCCGGGAGGACGACAGGAGGGTTAAGATCTTCAACATGTTTATTCCGGCGCCACTGAGAGAAAAAACAAAACTTTTAAATACATTTTTGTACAAAAGGAGGAAGACTGTAGATCTTACATTGTAAAAGTGCATTAGAGCTTCTTTCTGAGAAGTAATGAGTCACTTAGCGATGAGTTTCCATCCTCCTGTCGTTATTAGCCTATATACATCTTCAATACGTGCTTTAATAATAATGCATTGAATTATTACATTAGTTTGTCTGGCAGCTCCTTCAGGTGATTCTGATGAACTGAAAATAACATGAACTGACCTATTTTATTACTGAGACTCACTGAAACTTTATGAAGTCTCACTTAGAAAATCAGTTTTTAACCCTTAAATACTGTTCAGGGTCGGATTTGACCTATTGTTAACCCTCCTGTTGTCCTCAAGTCAAGGAAGGAAGGGAGGAAGGAAGGAAAGAAGGAAGGAAGGGAGGGAGGGAGGAAGGAAGGAAGGGAGGGAGGAGGAAGGAAGGAAGGAAGGAAGGTAGGGAGGAGGAAGGAAGGGACGAAGGAAGGAAGGAAGTGAGGGAGGAGGAAGGAAAGGAAGGAAGATTGGAGGAAAGAAGGAAGGAGGGAGGGAGGGAGAAAGGAATAGAGGAAGGGAGGAATGAAGGAAAGAAGGACAGAGCAAAGAAGGAAGGGAGGAAGGTAGGGGGGAGGAAATAAGGAAGGGAGGAAGGAAAGGAATGAAGAGAGGAAGGGAGGAAAGAAGGAACAGTCAAAACAGACGGGGTCAATTTGACCCGGGAGGACGACACAAAGGTTAAAAGATTGACCCCGTTTTGTTTTGACTGTTCTTTCTTTCCTCCCTTCCTCCTTCTCTCTTTCTTTCCCCCCTACCTTCCTCCCTTCCTTCTTTCCCTCCATCCCTCATTCCTTCCTTCTTTCCTCCATCCCTCATTCCTTCCTCCTTTCTTTCTTTCCTCCTTCCTTCTTCCTTCCTGCTTTCCTCCCTTCCTTCCTACCTCCTGTCCTTCCTTCCTTTCCTTCTTCTTTCCTTCTTACCTCCTTTCCTTCCTTCTTCCTTCCTTCCTTCTTCCTTCCTAGTTTGTCTGGCGGCTCCTTCAGGTGATTCTGATGAACTGAAAATAACATGAACTGAACTATTTTAACACTTTATAAAGTCTTACTTAGAAAAATCATAACTTTTTAACCCTTACATATTGTTCAGGGTCAGTATAAACAACCTATGCACATTTCTCCTATGTGGGCTTTTCCTGATGTGACCCCAAATATACAAAACAAGGAAATAAAATGTTGTTTTTGTGCCAAATTGGACAAAAATCACCATTCAAACATGTTTCTTGTATTCATATTCTATAAAATGTTCTCTTAGACTACAATATAGTGACTCTGGATGTCTTTATTATGCTCTCTGGCAGCTTCATTAAGGATTAATAAACCATTTATTAATGACCCCGTCTGTTTTGACTGTTCCTTCTTTCCTCCCTTCCTTCCTTCCGTCTGTCCTTCCTCCCTCCTTCCTTCTCTCTTTCTTTCCTTCCTCTCCTTTCCTCCCTTCCTTCTTTCCTCCCTCCCTTTCTTTCCTTCCTTCTTTCCTCTGTCCTTCTTTCCTTCCTCCCTTCCTCTTTTCCTTTCTCCCTCCCTCCCTCGTTCCTTTTTTCCTCCCTCCCTCCTACCTTCCTTCCGTCTTTCCTTCCTTATTCCTATCTTCCTTCCTTCCTTCCTTCTTTCTTCTTCCCTTTCCTTCCGTCCTTCCTTTCTTCCTTCCTTCCTTCCTTCCTTCCTTTCTTCTTTCCTCCCTTCCTTCCTTGACTCGAGGACAACAGGAGGGTTAACAAAAACATGAATATGATCTTGCCTAGTAGAATTGAGTATATTGGGGAATAATAGTGTAATAAAGGCAGATTATAGCATTTCATAGCCTCCTGAGGGTCTGAAACCAGCTCATGTCTGCTGGTTCTGTTCTGCTCCAACTTATCTGCTGATGGAAGCACGTTGGCGGAGAGGAGTGAGCGCTTGTCCTCATCCCAAACCAGCTTACCTCCTCCTTCCCTGTGCACATGGGGTCCGGTCCTCCACTCCTGAGGCCTGTTGCTGCATGCCGCTAATTAAATGTACTGCACCCTCATTACCCAGAACCCCCCCCCCCTTCCCCCTCATCCGTCACCCGGGACACTCTGTTTCTTTCTTGCCTCCTTTTTTTTTTTTTTTTTTTAAGATTAATTGCCTCTCTGTTGGGTGATGTGTTTTCCTTTCTCTGCCAGGACTGAACCAGGCTGGCTGAGACGTCGTGTGATTGGTCGGCTGCTCTGGGATTGGGCCTTTCGTTCGTCACATGACCTGCTGAGTCCAGCACATACACACACTTATACACACACACACACACACACACACACACACACACACACACACAAAGCACTGATGACCTCTCCAGAGACAGCCTGACCCCATTACATGAACACGCTCTCTCTCTCTCTGTCTCTCCCTCTCTCCCAATTTAAAGTAATGAGTACGTCCCGGTCAATTATTGATCTCTTTAATAATTACGTTTGCCTCTATGAATACAGCAGGAATAAAAGCATGCAGGGCTCTAACAGTCCTTTAAATCTTCAGTCTGGGGAGAACAGAAGAGACAAGAGAGACCGGAGTCAAGAGGCATGAAAACGAACAATCAGACAAACCAACAGGTTCAAGGAAAAAAAAACAAAACAACTGTACGTCCAATTGTAAAGTTATAATGTGGAGAGAGAAAAGCGGTCGATAAATGACCTGAATTCACATAATGAGCATCATATGAAAAAAGGGAGGAGATACACAGAGTAGCACACGACTGCTTCTAGTTTCTGAGGAGAGAATAACAACAAATATAGATATATATTATTTTATCACACAGATTCAGCTATATATATATTTTCAATTTCCATGTGCATAATCAGATATAGTATTGCTAGAGCACTGTGTGAAAGCAGATAATTAATTTCTGATTAATATTCAGAACATTTTCAGGGAAAGGACGTGAAAATTATTATTTATTATTATAGTATATAAAGCTTCATATGTTGAAATTAATAATTAAGAAAATTGAGCTCTTGAAACCTGACTGCTACTGCACATTTAACGCTTTTTTTTAAAATTATTTGTTTGCAATCTTTTTATTTATTTTATTAAGTTTGCAATGAAAACAAATGTCAGTGAGTTACCAATCTGCATAAATTATATATATATATATAAATTTTAATTTCTAATCTATATATATATATATATAGATTAGAAATTAAAATGAAAAGTACAGAGGATTTATATAATTGCCTAAAACACATTATTTAACCCTCCTGTTGTCCTGGAGTCAAGGAAGGAAGGGAGGAAGAAGGAACGAAGGAAGGGAGGAGGAAAGAAGGAAGGAGGGAAGGTGGGAAGGAAGGAAGGAAGGAAGGAAGGAAGGAAGGAAGGAAGGAAGGAAGGAGAGGAGGATGGAAGGGAGGAAGAAAGAAGGAAAGAGGGAGGAAGGAAGGAAGGGAGGAGGGGAAGGAAGGAGGGAAGGTAGGAGGGTGGGAGGGAGGAAAGAAGGAACGAGGGAGGGAGGGAGAAAGGAAAAGAGGAAGGGAGGCAGGAAGGAAGGAAAGAAGGACAGAGGAAAGAAGGAAGGGAGGAGGGAGGTAAATGGAGGAAGGAAGGAAGGAAGGAGGGAGGGAGGAAGGAAAGGAAGGAGGGAGGGATTAAGGAACAGTCAAAAACAGACAGGATCAATTTGACCCGGGAGGACGACACAAAGGTTAAAAAATAATAATCTAATTATAAAGGAAGGGATCTCTGTCTATATGTATGTATGTGAGTCTGTTGTGTATCTCAACAACCGTTCATCTGATTAACTTCACACTTGGCAGGTGTATTACTGCTACCTCCTGTCCTTCCTTCCTTCCCTCCTTCCCTCCTTCCCTTCCTTCCTCCCTCCTTTCCTTCCTTCTTCCTTCCTTCCTTCCTTGACTCGAGTACAAACAGGAGGGTTAACTGAGTGATACGGTGTCATTATAACAGAGAAATGATGGACGAAATGGTGAAAATAAGCAACACGAGGTGTAATAAACCAGATCAATGAAGTCAATTATCTGAGGAATCCTTCTGGAAAGAGACACTTTGACTCTGATCTTTGACCTTTTAGCAGATTTCCCCTCAGAAGCGTTTTCAACATTTTTAAAAAATGCCACCTGGCTCATATCGGCATCTGAATGTGCTGTCACTTTGAGGCTGTGCCAGCTCCGAGCGGATCAAACCGTCACTGGCCGACGTTTTGGCGACAGAAGCACTGATGCCACCGCCGCCACCCCCGGGAGAAATCAGCGCCTGGAAACGGCCCCTGTAATTACCGGACGCTCTGCTGGGCGCTGATTGATGCTTCTTGATGAAGTAGTCCAGTGATTGAAGAGTAACAACGCTCCAGAAAAATCTATAAGAGGCCTTTAACTGCTGCTGGAGAGGAAGCGCCGGGGATTGGCGGTCCTCCATTCTGCTGGTTAATCAGATGGTGGTTTGGCCCCATCACACAGCGGGCGAACGATCATCCTGGCTCATCAATCAGATCGATCAATCACCTGATAGAGAGGTGCAAAACAGGCAGGGCTGGAGCTCGGACTGGAGCTGGTTTGTACAGTATAGAGAGCCGAGTGCTGCTTTGATACACACGGTCAAAACAACAAGTATTATTATCATCATCTTCCTCTTATCAGACAGCAGCTTCCAGAAATATGAAAACCAAGGCAGACTGATTTATTGTTTTTTATTTGAGTTTTATTTTTTAGGGACAACATGCAGGTTAACATAGTTGTGTGGAGCTGCTTTTACACAGAGTCAAAACAACCACGGAAAACAACATAATTATTATTATTGTTATTGTTGTCTTCCTCTTATCAGACAGCAGCTTCCAGGAAATATGAAAACAAAGGCAGACTTTATTTTTTATTATATTTTGTTTGCATGGTTACCTTTTGCACAGAGAGTTTATAGCTACTTCGAATTTACACTCTTATCCCTTGTTGGGTTTTACATGTAAAAATATGTTTAAAGACAGGACACACACAGTCAAGTTTCCATCACCCCATAGATATAACATTGACTTACATTCATTTCCTGTGACATAACTTCAACTTGAGTTTAAAACCAAGTCTTCACCCTAAAATTAAATGATTTACATTATTGGGTCTTTGCTTTTTGTCAACATTAACAATACCTGATTACACCTCATACAATAGAATATAATAGATATTTATTGTCATTGCAAGTATACAATAAAACTCTGTTGAGCAGTCCAATTGCAGCATAAAAAAAATAAAATAAAATATATACACATAACACTAGTACACACACACACACACAAGCCCAAACACATCTCACCCATACCCATGACCACATACACATTCATACCCATACCCATAAAACTTTAAAATATGTGTTGAGTACTCTAAAATATAAATAAATATATAAATAAAGGGCAACAAGACATGACAGTTATACACAGTTCATTATTGCACACAGTCAATTATTGTACTAAGTCTATTATGCACTGGGGTGGCAGTTCTGTCTGTGTGTGTGTGTGTGTGTGTGTGTGTGTGTGTGTGTTGTGTGTGTGTGTGTGTGTGTGCAGAGATTACACACACACAATTGCACAATATCAACTGCACATTTCAGATATTCAGCAGATATTATATTCTATGTGCTTCCCTCTCCTAACATGCAATATCTTTATGAAGTGGTGGCTGTATTATAAACTCAATTTGAATTCAATTGAGTTTTGACCCTTTGAGGCTGCCGTAGCAGGTCAGTGCCCTATGTTAAAGTTAGCGACGTAGCAGAATGAGCTAACAATATGAACTCAGCAGCAATCAGCTTGTTTCCACAGAGCAAACAACATATATGTCAGTATGTATAAACACAAATGTCATTCTATAATTACATGCACTTAACACCTTTATCCATTTCACACCCACACTCCCACAAACAAAACACACATGTGCAAGATGTCTTTTTTTTTCCCTTCAGCATTTTCACAGTATTTTCTATTATCTGATAGCTGTTGTATTATTTAGTTTTACAGTATCTTCATGTGGGAGGCTGAACATCGAGCCTCAATTTGTTTACCTATCGACCCAACTAAACATCAACCTTTAGGGAGAGCAGAATACTCTATATTCTATCTATCATATCATATTCTATAGTCATGTTTTTTTTTTTAGGATATTTTGAGTTAGCCAGCAGAGATGTAACCAGTGATATTATGTATTATTTACGCCTACACACTGACACCCTGCTACACCTGTGGAACATCCACTACTGTTATGTGAATATTAGTATCAGGAGTTTTCTATTGAATGAAAATCTGCAATATATATGCTGGATGTGTTCTGAAGACTCCAGCAGCGCTTATAGTATAAATAACAACTTTATTATGAGATGAATGTGTGTCAGCTAGTGGGAGTTCTGGTCCTCTGAAATGAGGCCAACACGGAAGTACTTAAAACTGCATTCTATCAAAAGGCCACCAGGGGGCGACCGTTTTGGTGTCAAAAGGACTTCCGTCTCTATACAAGTCAATGGAGAATTCACCAACTTCTCACTTGATTTCTAACCTCAGTAAACGTTTTCAAATGTGTTTATGGTCTCAATCGCTAGTTTAACCCTCCTGTTGTCCTCGAGTCAAGGGTAGGAAGGGAGGAAGAAGGAAGGAAAGGAGGGAGGAAGGAAGAAGGAAGGAAAGGTGGGAGGAAAGAAAGAGGGAAGGACAGAGGAAAGAAGGAAGGGAGGAAGGTAGCAGGGAGGAAAGAAAGAGAAGGAGGAGGGAGGAAGAAGGAAGGAATGAAAGGAATGAAAGAGGGAAGGAAAGAAGGAGGGAGGGAGGGAGGGAGGGAGGAAGGACAGAAGGATGGAAGAAAGGGGGATGGAGGAGGAGAAAAAGGAAGGGAGGAAAGAGAGAGGAAGGAAAGAAAGAGAGAAGGAAGTAGGGAAGACAGACGGAAGGAAGGAAGGAAGGAAGGAAGGAAGGAAGGAAGGAAGGAAGGAAGGAAGGAAGGAAGGAAGGAAGGAAGGAAGCAAGGAAGGAACATAAAACAGACGGGTAAATTTGACCAGGGAGGACGACACGAAGTTTAAAGCCTTCTTCAATGCAGTAATGATGTTCATTTGGGACATTTTGGCCTCCCTGATTTTATATGTGACGATAAGCAGGGTATGCATTAGGGCGTGGCTACGTCGTGATTGACAGGTTGATTGGTTCACAGGTTCAGGAGGGCGCCTCATGCTCCTCCTGATGCCCATATAAGTAGAATCCCTGTTTTTATTTTTCCCAGCATGCACCTGAAATTTTCAAAATGGCGCTGCTCAGATCCGATACTATTGGCCTCCGAGCAGCAGTCCACAATCCAATGGGTGACGTCACGGATGTTACGTCCATTTCTTATATACAGTCTATGGTGTGAAACCAATCAGGACAACTAAGACTCAGCAACACAGGAAATGAACAAATGGAGGAAACAATTGTAAATATCTGTGATTTAAATATGAATTTATGTTGGTTTCTATTATCTTTGCATTATAATGAGTCTCATCATCCAGAAGCTATTTACAGATTTCAAAAAATACTGAAGAAAAACTCCCAATAAGTTAGAATATTTGTGCATAAATGAGCTCAGGGTGCAGGCAGTGTCACCTCCGTCAGATGAGCGCTTTTGGAGTTATTTAGGATTTTTTTTACTGTCGATTTCACAGGAAGCTCCGGGAGTATCCGCGGCCTCCCTCCCTCCCTCCCTCCCTCCTCTTCCTCCTCTCAGTCTCTGCTTCCTTAATCAACATGGCAGCTGTGTTTCTGCCACCTCCCCTCCCTCTGCTCCCACCTCCTCTTGTTGTCATAATCACACGCAAGACTGCAATGACAGGTAGGTATTTGCACGAGATTAGGGCTGTAATATTTGGCATTAAGGTGAATTAATGCAGAAATGAATATGGAAAATGGGGTAATTACCAACGCTGAGGCGCTCTGAGACATTTTAGGAACATGTCAAAGGATTTTCTCTCCGTGCTGTCGTCTTTATTCCCTCCTCTCAAGAAGCCACCATGTTTTTTTTTTTCCTCCCCTACTGCTTTCTTCTTCTTTTTTCTTCTTCCTCCTCTTATACTTCGGTCTCTGCTAATAGCGGAGCGACCCCCGAGCTCGCAGAGTAAGGAGCGTACGACTAGT
>NW_026910720.1:0-3000 GCF_963691925.1 Scomber scombrus | reverse complement strand
ACCTGGTACCTGCTGCTCCATCAGGGATAGTACCTGGTACCTGCTGCTGCTCCATCAGGGAAAGTACCTGGTACCTGCTGCTCCTCCATCAGGGATAGTACCTGGTACCTGCTGCTCCTCCATCAGGGATAGTACCTGGTACCTGCTGCTCCTCCATCAGGGAAAGTACCTGGTACCTGCTGCTGCTCCATCAGGGATAGTACCTGGTACCTGCTCCTCCATCAGGGATAGTACCTGGTACCTGCTGCTGCTCCATCAGGGATAGTACCTGGTACCTGCTCCTCCATCAGGGATAGTACCTGGTACCTGCTGCTCCATCAGGGATAGTACCTGGTACCTGCTCCTCCATCAGGGATAGTACCTGGTACCTGATGCTCCATCAGGGATAGTACCTGGTACCTGCTGCTCCATCAGGGATAGTACCTGGTACCTGCTGCTCCATCAGGGATAGTACCTGGTACCTGCTGCTGTTCCATCAGGGATAGTACCTGGTACCTGCTGCTCCATCAGGGATAGTACCTGGTACCTGCTGCTGTTCCATCAGGGATAGTACCTGGTACCTGCTCCTCCATCAGGGATAGTACCTGGTACCTGTTTATACACTAAAGCACAACCTGTATCTATAGCAACCATAGAACAATCTGATGGTCTGTCTGTGCATTACATACCTCATACAAGTGCTGAAGATTGACCTCAAAGTTAAATGGGTTCAATAGATTTAGGTTTTTGAGCAGATATCCTATTCCGGATCCTAAATGAGGTCACTGCCAAACCCCCCACCCCCCCCCCCCCCCAAACATATTTCAGCTAGCAACAACAACTGGAATAAGCGGGTCTGGTGTCGCATAGAGTGACGTAGCGTAGAGACGTCACGGACGGTCAGAACCGATGTGAGTGTTCAGACTCATCTGTCCCAAAGCTGGTTTCCATCTGGTTTTAGTGTGAACGCAAAGATGAGAACGTTAAACGGGCCCATCGCTGAGGTTTACCTCCCCCCTCCTCCTCTTCCTCTTCCTCTTCCTCTTCCTCCTCCTCCTCCTCCTCTTCTTCCTCTTCCTCCTCTTCCTCTTCCTTCTCCTCCTCCTCTTCCTCCTCCTCCTCCTCGTCCTCATCTTCCTCCTCCTCTTCCTCCTCCTTTTCCTCCTCTTCCTTCTCCTCCTCCTCTTCCTCCTCCTTTTCCTCCTCTTCCTTCTCCTCCTCCTCTTCCTCCTCTTCCTCCTCTTCTTCCTCCTCCTCTTCCTCCTCTTCCTCCTCCTCCTCTTCCTTCTCCTCCTCCTCCTCCTCTTCCTTCTCCTCCTCCTCTTCCTCCCCCACCTCCTCCTCTTGCACCTCCTCCTCCTCCTCTTCCTCCTCTTCTTCCTCCTCCTCCTCTTCCTCCTCTTCCTTCTTCTCCTCCTCTTCCTCCTCCTCTTCCTCTTCCTCCTCCTCTTCCTTCTCCTCCTCCTCCTCCTCCTCCTCCTCTTCCTTCTCCTCCTCCTCTTCCTCCTCTTCCTCCCCCACCTCCTCCTCTTGCACCTCCTCCTCTTCCTCCTCCTCCTTTTCCTCCTCTCCCTTCTCCTCCTCCTCTTCCTCCTCTTCCTCCTCTTCTTCCTCCTCTTTCTTCTTCTCCTCCTCTTCCTCTTCCTCTTCCTCCTCTTCCTCCTCCTTTTCCTCTTCCTCTCCCTCTTCCTTCTCCTCTGCCTCCTCTTCCTCCTCCTTTTCCTTCTCCTCCTCCTCTTCCTCCTCTTCCTTCTCCTCCTCCTCTTCCTCTTCTTCCTCCTCCTCCTCTTCCTCCTCCTCATCTTCCTCCTACTCCTCTTCCTCTCCCCCCTCCTCTTCCTTTTCCTTTTCCTTCTCCTCCTTCTCCTCCTCCTCTTCCTCCTCCTCATCTTCCTCCTACTTCTTTTCCTCCTCCTTCTTGGTTTATTGGTTTATTTGCATAAAAATTAAAGCAAGGAAATAGAAAATAAAACATGTTGGTGAGTTAGAAACACACTCTGGGCTTAACTTAAAACCTTTAAGAGATTAAACACAATAATAATTTAATATCATAAATAATAATAAATTATATTACGTACAAACAATGCAAAAGAAAATAAAGAAAAACTGCAAATTATTGTTAAAGTTAAATACAAAACTAAAGAAAAGAATTATTAATATTTTTATTCCACATCTTTTAATATAATATAATATATAGATACTATAAGTGATATGACGTGATGTCGGCTAACTGGGGGAGAAACTGCCCCCCCCCCCCCCCCCCCTGCTGGAACCTGGCTCCCTTAAACCTAAACGGAGCTTTAATTAATAATAATAATAGTTAATGTTGACGCTATCTCTGTATAATCTGTTATATGTTCAGGTTCAGGATGTGTTGTGTTTCGTGTTGGAGGCTTTAGTTTGACGTTGTTGCTGGACTGCAAAATACTTTTTATTTTATTTTATTTATTTATTTAATTATCTATTTATTTATTTATTTATTTTATTTATTTATTTATTTATTTATTTATTTATTTAATTTTATTTTATTTTATTTTATTTATTTATTTATTTATTTATTTATTTATTTATTTATTTTATTTTATTTTAATTTTATCTATTTTATTTAATTTATTTAATTTTATTTATTTTATTTATTTAATTTAATTTAATTTATTTATTTTATTTTTATTTTATTTATTTTATTTATTTTATTTATTTTATTTATTTTATTTATTTATTTTATTTATTTTATTTTTAGTTTGTGAAAGACACAATGTAAATCTTATTCATGTAACTATTATAATGTAACACTTATTGTTTTGTATTTGTCCAAAACATCAATAAAAAAATAAAAAAATAATAATTAAAGTTAAATGTTTGTATGATGGTGACCTATAAGACCTTTGCACAGTACTGTATATATAGATATATTTATAGTATCTTTATATATATATATTTATATATATATAGATACTATATGTGATATAACGTGATGTCCCTTCACCTGAGGCACCCAGGTACCCTCCCTGCTGCTGCGGA
>NW_026910719.1:0-14891 GCF_963691925.1 Scomber scombrus | reverse complement strand
CCCTAATGCATACCCTGCTTTATCGTCAAATATAAAATCAGGGAGGCCAAAATGTCCCAAATGAACATCATACTGCATTGAAGAAGGCTTTAAACTAGCGATTGAGACCATAAACACATTTTGAAAACGTTTACTGAGGTTAGAAATCAAGTGAGAAGTTGGTGAATTCTCCATTGACTTGTATAGAGACGGAAGTCCTTTTGACACCAAAACGGTCGCCCCCTGGTGGCCTTTTGATAGAATGCAGTTTTTAGTTACTTCCGCGTTGGCATCATTTCAGAGGACAAGAACTCCTCGCCTGATCAAAACTCATCGGACGCTCCTAAACATGCAGCCAAAGCAACCGAAGAGCTTTCCAGGGTAAAGAAGAAGAATATCCTCGACTGGCTGAGTCTATCACCTGTTGTCTGATCGGACTGAAAGCAGCAGCAGTGAAGACCTGGGAGAGCATCTCCAGGGAAGATACAAAGCATCTGCTGATATCTGTTGGTCCAAGAATTCAGACCAACGAAGGATTTTCCCACCAAAATATTAAATGTGATGATTTTGTTTGGACGCTGTGTATTTAAACAGCTTTATCACCCACACAGTTCTTCCAATATTGATGTAAACTCACTCAAATTGAACTTGAAATGCAACACTTTAATGTAGTGTCCATTTCAAATTGGATGAACTTAAGGGCAGCGCTTGAAGAATGAAAAATATGCAACTGTCAAAGTAGTAAAATAACAATAAAAGTGTGTGACTGAATGCAAATGGAAGTGTATTAAATCCCATTTGGACCTTATTCAAATATGTGACACGTAAAACATTAGGTGTAAACGGGGGCTCTGATACTCAAAAGATGTATTTTCAGTGGAGTATCTACTTGAATTTAGAAAGCTCTCAATATCCCCCAAAATAAATCTGTTTATTGTGGAAAGGCCACACTGGATTTTGTTTCTTTGTCAGCATCACTTCAGTCGGGAGTCGAGCCATTTTTGGAAAGGTGTACGTCTCCCCCGGGAGTGTAACATGAAAAAAAGAGAGGAGGGAGGGAGGAAAAGAAGGAAGGGAGGAAGGAAAGGAAGGAAGGATGAGGGAAGGAAAGAAGGAGGGAAGAAAGGGGGATGGAGGAAGGACAGAAGGAAGGAAGGAAGGAAGGAAGGAAGGAAGGAAGGGAGGAAAGAAGGAAGGAAGGATGGAAGGGAGGAAGAAGGAAGGAAAGGAGGAAGAAGGAAGGAAAGGAGGAAGGAAGGGAGGAAGAAGGAAGGAAAGGGGGAGGGAGGAAGGAAGGGAGGAAGAAGGAAGGAAAGGAGGGAGGGAGGAAGGAATAAAGGGAGGAAGAAGGAAGGAAAGGAGGGAGGAAGGAAAGGAAGGGAGGAAGAAGAAAGGAAGGGAGGGAGGAAGGAAGGAAGGAAAGGAAGGGAGGAAGAAGGAAGGAAAGGAAGGAGGAAGGAAGGAGGGAAGGATGGAGGGAGGAAGGAAGGAAAGAAGGACAGAGGAAAGAAGGAAGGGAGGAAGGTAGGAAAGAAGGACAGAGGAAAAAAGAGAGAAGGTGGGAGGGAGGAAAGAAGGAAGGGAGGAAGGAAAGGAAGGAAGGACGAGGGAAGGAAAGAAAGAGGGGAGAAAAAGGGGATGGAGGAAGGACAGACGGAAGGAAGGAAGGAAGGGAGGAAAGAAGGAACAGTCAATTTGACCCGGGAGGACGACACGCAGGTTAAAGCTTGTGTCATTCATTCTTTAGTAGACTATCAGTACCACTCGATGAAGCTCCCACGGGCCTCGACGCCTGTCAACGTGACAGACAGCCCTGCCGCTGATTGAGAACATTTATAAAAAGCCTGATTCTGATTCTGAAGGGGAATGAAATGTTTTGCTGAGTTTAAAATGAACCTCTTCATTTCATTAAAGAGCAAAGAGAAGCAACCTGCGGTAACCATCCATCTGCAGGCGGACTTGTTGTCTCTGACACCGTCATCAATCTGTCATATCTGCACCAATCTGTTATTCTCTGGCATTAACTGTTGTAATTTATTTATTTGAGTCTGCTTTCACTTAAGCTGCCTCAATTCGTCTATTTCAGGATGAACTTTGCAACACTTCCCCTCCTCGAATGTCTTTCAATATGCATTTTAAAGAAGGATCAGGTGTGAAAATGTGAAAGAGGAAGTAATAATAACAAGTGAGGTGGTTTTACATAAAGTGAGATTTCAAGGTGTATTCAGAGTGAGCATGAAGCTTATTTTTGAGTGTGGTGTGACTGCATACGAAGTGGAAGGAATGATGCAAGTCCACCTTAAAAGATCCAAGTTCATATTAGGCGGAAGCATTTATGGCAAAGATGCATCTGTGCAAGTTGGAAAAGATAACATGACCAAAATACTTTGATTTATTAAGGAAATACTTAAATTTGTGTATTTCTCAGACTAAACAATCTAATTTGGGGGAGAAGAGCAGCTCATGTTCAGTCCTCTGAGGGACTACGAAACATCATTTAACCTTTGTGTCGTCCTCCCGGGTCAAATTGACCCCGTCTGTTTTGACTGTTCCTTCTTTCCTCCCTCCTTCTCTCTTTCTTTCCTCCATCCCCCTTTTCCTTCCTTCTGTTCTTCTTTCCTTCCATCCTTCCTTCCTTCCTTTCCTTCCTCCCTTCCTTCATCCCCCTTTTTTCATTCCTTCTGTCCTTATTTCCTTCCTTCCTTCCTTTCCTTCCTCCCTCCTTCTCTCTGTCTTTCCTCCCCCCTACCTTCCTCCCTTCCTCTTTTCTCTGTCCTTCTTCCCTTCCTTCCTCTCTTCCTCCCTCCCTCCTTCCTTCTTTCCTCCCTTCCTCTTGAGTGTGGTCTGACTGCATATAAAGTGGAAGGAATGATGCAAGTCCACCTTAAAAGATCCAAGTTCATATTAGGTGGAAGCATTTATGGCAAAGATGCATCTGTGCAAGTTGGAAATGTTTCAACTTGAGCAAAAAAGCATTGAAATGAAACAACAGCAACAATAAATATGATATTAAAACACATAAAAGCATTTCTTTGTTGGCTGCACTGCACTGCACACACCAACATTCAGTTTAAATCAATATAAATTCACCTTTACATGAACCCAAAAAGCCTTCCCATTCTGGTCTTCACTGGTCTTTGTTTAATAGCTGCTGCTGGAGATGTGTCAATAACATTTTACACTATCCTCTTTTTTTACAGCTTTTCACAACAGTCTGAAAACTATACCAACAAACATCAAAGTAAACCCAGAAGTGAAAGGTAAAGTGTTAATAAGTGTCTAATGTCTGGTGAAATACAAAAAAATAGATATATATGGACTTTACTTTATTTTACTTTACATTTGACAACACCAGTGCAGTCTAACTTTATAGCTCAAGTCCATACCTACAATAACAAGCTGCACACTAGTCTAGCTGCTGATACTACTGTATGTATAACAGTCTAGATGTGTCACTCAACCATTTTTTTCAAGGGTTTTAGATTAATTTAAAACCAGATTAAAATGGTGGTAATAATATTTCATATAACTGTTGGGCTGATCATCGTTTTAGTCAATTTTAATGCAAAAAAAGCATAAATAGAAACAAACAAAACGAGATATATGGGTCAATGACGTATAAGGATTTGCAACAACTCAATTGTAGAATAATAAAAACAAGCATATCTAATGCAGTAGTTCAAACATTCATAATGTTGTGTACCTGAAAGTTCATATTATAAATTTGAAATTAAGTGATTTTAGTGGGTTTTTCTAGATTAATTGGCACTGGCCTTAAAAAGAGTCATGTGGTGCGACCATGATTCATCTTGAAATAAATTAATTTACTTAACACGCTTCACATCTTTTTTTAGTTTTCAGTAATATAAAGTGTTTGGAAACAAAGTATTTGCATTTTTTTTTTTAAATCTTTGTAAATGATGATCTTTTATTTATATAAGATATTTCAAGATGAATCATGGTCGCACCACATGACTTTTTTTTAAGGCCAGTGCCAATTAATCTTGATAAACCCACTAAAATCACTTTCAAATTGTAATATGAATTTTCAGGTACCAGGATTCTGAATGTTTGAACTACTGCATTAGATATGCTTGTTTTTATTATTTAAAATTGAGTTGTTGAAAATCCTTATACGTCATTGACCCATATAAAAGGCATCATCTTTGACTGTGGGAAACTATATTTTGTGTAGTTGCAGCCTTATTTCACACACACGTCACATAACACAATTCTTATTAGCAACTGTATTTTACAATGATGTGTTTAATTCTGCATATTACTGTTGGGCTGGATTTACTGTGGAACAATTAGTGGATTGACAGAAAGTTAAATGGTAACTATTTTGATTGTAAAATAATCGTTTTAGCCAATTTTAAAGCAAAATAAATGCTAAAAATGTGCTAATTTCTGCTTCACACATGTGGTGATTTGATGCTTTTCTTTGCCAAACATGATAGTAAATGATTATCTTTGGGTTTGAGGCTGCGGATCAAACAAAATGAGATATATATAAATCATCATCTTTGACTCTGACTGATAAATGATATTACTATATTGTGTAGTTGCAGCCCTACGTCACACACACACGTCACATAACACAATTCTTATTAGCAACTATATTGATTATTCATTCAAGAAGAGATTTTTAATTAGGTTGTCTGTCTTAAATAACGAGAGATTTCAGATTCAGTTGTTTCTTTACTGTAGAAGGGAAATTAAAACCCCAGATAAAGTCCTGCTATTGTTGTCAAACCTATTTCAAATTATTTTGATCTTCTTTTTTTCTGTTCTTGCGTCAGCAGACCTCTTCAGTGTCAGCTCAGTTCATTCTGACGTCTGAAAGCTCAACTACAGTCCTCTCAGTCTGAGCACTTCATGTTCCTTTCTCTCAAAGACTCTCTTACATTATCTGTTGAGGTCAGGGTTTCTCTTTCACTCTCATTCACTCTTCAGGTTTCTGGGTCCTCAAAGTTTGTTTGGTTTTTTCTGAAAATTGACTTAACAGAAACATAATGAACCAAACTTTCCTTCATGCATATTCATTCATATTCTGCATGCATTAACCCTCCTGTTGTCCTCGAGTCAAGGAAGGAAGGGAGGGAGGGAGGGAGGAAGAAGGAAGGAAAGTGGGGAGGGGGGAAGAAAGGAAGGGAGGAAGAAGGAAGGAAGGGAGGGAGGAAGGGAGGAAGAAGGAAGGGAGGAAGGAAAGGAAGGGAGGAAGAAGGAAGGAAGGAAGGAAGGGAGGAAAAAGGAAGGAAAGGGGGAGGGAGGAAGGAAGGAAGGGAGGAAGGAAAAAGGAAGGAAAGGAGGGAACAAGGAAGGAGCGAAGGATGGAGGGAGGGAGGAAAGAAGGAAAGGGTACGGAGGAAGGAAGGAAGAGAGGAAGAAGGAAGGAAAGGAGGAAGGAAGGAAAGGAGGGAGGGAGGAAAGAAGGAAGGAGGGAGGGAGAAAGGAGAGGAGGAAGGGAGGAAGGAAGGAAAGAAGGACAGAGGAAAGAAGGAAGGGAGGAAGGTAGGAAGGAGGGAAGAAAGGGGGATGGAGGAAGGACAGACGGAAGGAAGGAAGGGAGGAAAGAAGGAACAGTCAAAACAGACGGGGTCAATTTGACCCGGGAGGCCGACAGGAAGGTTAAAGCTGCACACAACTCATGGGTAAATGGACTCAGTACGACCATATTAGTCCTTTTTGGACAGAAGTCTCCAGAGTCCGTCTACCAGCAGGTTACCAGACAGCTCCTGTAACCCTGACAGCTGAAAGCAGAGAAAAAGCTGACTTCCCCAAACACTTCCCCGAGGGGTTTGTGCCAAAGAGCAGCAGCAGTCAATCAAGCATGTAGTTAAAAGTTGGACTTCTACTATCCTGCTGCTCTGCTTGCTTTTCCTTCAGCTTATTTAATGTCACTCTGGGTAAGAAGGGCAAATTGCAAAGTTTTGTTGCTACTGTACTACATGGTTCCCACCACCTGGTTTCTACCAATTAAACAAATGCAATTTAATGTTTCATCTGTTCCAATTCGGGAAATTCATTCATCTCCCTTTTTTCCTTCCTTCTGTCCTTCTTTCCTTCCTTTCCTTCCTTCTTTCCTCCCTCCTTCTCTGTCTTTCCTCCCCCCTACCTTCCTCCCTTCCTCTTTTCTCTGTCCTTCTTCCCTTCCTTCCTCTTTCCCTTTCTCCCTCCCTCCCTCCCTCCCTCCCTCCCTCCTTCTTTCCTCCCTCCCTTCCTTCTTTCCTTTCCTTCCTTCCTCCCTCCCTTCCTTCTTTCCTCTGTCCTTCTTCCCTTCCTTCCTCTCTTCCTCTTTCCCTTTCTCCCTCCCTCCCTCCTTCCTTCTTTCCTCCCTTCCTCTTACCATCCTTCTTTATTTCCTTCTTTCCTCCGTCCTACCTTCCTTCCTTCTCTTCCTCCTTTCCTTTCTTCCTTCCTCCCTCTCTCCTCGCTTTCTTTCCTCCCCTCTCCCTTCCTTCTTTCCTCTGTCCTTCTATCCTACCTCCCTCCTACCTACCTTCATTCCTTCTTTCCTTTCCTCCCTTCCTCTTTCCTTTCCTTCCTCTTTCCTTTCCTTCCTCCTTTCCTTCCCTCTTCCTCCCTTCCTCCCTTGACTGGAGGACAACAGGAGGGTTAACATGACCAAAATACTCTGGAATTTGGGTATTTCTCAGACTAAACAATCTAATTTGGGGAAGAAGAGCAGGTTGAAGCTCATGTTCAGTCCTCTGAGGGAGTAAGGAAGCATTATTTAAAGGCAGCAGCACCTGACATTTGACAGAGCCTTTTAAGACCTGCTTTCCTATATCCTTCGTGTCGTCCTCCCGGGTCAAATTGACCCTGTCTGTTTTGACTTTTCCTTCTTTCCTCCCTCCCTTCCTTCCTTCCATCTGTCCTTCTTTCCTCCCACCTTCTCTCTTTCTTTCCTCCCTTCTTTCTGTCCTTCCTCCATCCACTTTTCTTCCTTCCTTCCTTCCTCCCTTCTTCTCTTTCTTTCCTCCCCCCTACCTTCCCCGCTTCCTTCTTTCCTCTGTCCTTCCCTCCTTCCTTCCTCCCATCCTCTTTTCCTTTCTCCCTCCCTCCCTCCTTCATTCTTTCCTCCCTCCCTCCTACCTTCCTTCCTTCTTTCTTTCCTCTGTCCTTCTTTCCTTCCTCTTTTCTTTTCTCCCTCCCTCCCTCCTTCCTTCTTTCCTCCCTCCTTCCCACCTTCCTTCCTTCCTTCTTTCCTCCGTCCTTCCTCCCTTTCCTTCCTCCCTTCCTTCCTTGACTCGAGGACAGCAGGAGGGTTAACATTATCACTTGGAAATTGCTGTCTGTGTATCGGCAGTGCTTAAAACCAAGAATCCACGTTTGAAAAGATATAATGCATACAGTTACAGCCATGAAATAAGATAACTTGACTTTTTTTTTCTCCGAACATGACTTTCATTGTGAGAGGACAAGGAGAAATCCAAACATTCACTGTCACAGTACCAACTAGCACTGACAGTTTCCTAAAAGGACGAGCTCACACCACTATTTCTGTCTATGTACTCTACTGGCAAAGCGCTGAAAGTGACCCTGAAGTTGCAGAATCAATAAGCTTTTTTCGGGGGTTTCAAGGTATTTCATTATAGAAGCGCTAAAAAAGGAAGATAATGTATATAAAGCCAAAGCAAGACAAATACAGATCATTAACCTGCAGTGTAGCGTTCACAACCACAAAGCAGAACAATCCCGGTTTCCTTTAGTAGTCACCTGTGAAATGTAACAACTGGAGCAATATAGCAGCTTTTTTTTTTTTTTTTTGGAGGCCAGAATGACTCAGCGATCTAGGTTTTGCTCTGAATGTGGAAGCTTCTATTAAAGCTGCTGGCCACTGTTTACTTTTCCGTGCTGTTCTGCTGTTTGCTCGCCTGCTCGCTTGCTCAGGTGTGTGTCAGAAGCTGCTTGTGTGGGAATGACATCAAAATTCAAAGTTACCCTCCCCTCCCCTCCCCGACCCCCGCTCACCTGATTCTGTCTGGCACTCTGTGGGTCTGGTTGCCGTCGCTCTGGCAGTTTCCGGCGTACTGCGACCGGCTGGTGGCCCCCTGGTCTCTCCGCAGAGCCATCGCCCCATGGGTGAGCACAGAGACCCCCTTGGCAATACGCCTGCAGGATTAAAGGGGAGGGGGGGGGGGGGAAACGATGTGATGTGAGCTGCAGACACTGGGACATTTCTCAAAGGTCTTTTTTTGTGACACTGCTGAAGCCTAGAGGGAAATGGCTACAGGGGAGTAGAGAGACATGGTGGAAGACGGCAGTCGCTGCTTGGGCGCCTGCGTATCCGATAAGAATGAGAATTAAACAAAAGCTCAAAACCTCACAGAGTTCAGTTCATTAGGATGAGTGGAATTAACTTGTTTCTTCCATAAGTTAAAGCTGAAATGAGCAAAAAATGTGAAGAACTCATCTTGGTAGTTTAACCCTCCTGTTGTCCTCGAGTCAAGGAAGTAAGGGAGGATGAAGGAAGGAAAGGAGGAAGGATGGAGGAAAGAAGGAAGGAATGAAGGTAGGAGGGAGGAAGAAGGGATGAAAGGAAAGAAGGAAGGACAGAGGAAAGAAGGAAAGAAGGAAGGAAGGACGGAAGGTAGGAGGGAGGGAGGAAAGAAGGAAGGAGGGAGAAAGGAAAAGAGGAAGGGAGGAAGGAAGGAAAGAAGGACAGAGGAAAGAAGGAAGGAAGGGAGGAAGGAAAGAAGGACATAGGAAAGAAGGACATAGGAAAGAAGGAAGGAAGGAAGGTAGGTAGGAGGGAGGTAGGGAGAAAGGAAAAAAGTAAGGGAGGAAGGAAGGAAAGAAGGACAGAGGAAAGAAGGAAGGTAGGGGGAAGAAAGAAAGAGAGAAGGAGGGAGGGAGGAAAGAAGGACAGAAGGAAAGAAGGGGGGATGAAGGAAGGACAGAAGGAAGGAAGAAAGGGGGATGAGGAAGGAAAGAAGGAAGGGAGGAAAGAAAGAGAGAAGGAGGGAGGGAGGAATGAAGGACAAATAGAAAGAAGGGAGGAAAGAAGGAACAGTCAAAACAGACGGGGTCAATTTGACCCGGGAGGACGACAGGAAGGTTAAAGAGAACAATAATAGTAAAAAAAATATAAAGTAAAAGTAAAACATCCATGTTCATCTTCTACATGCAACTGTTGCAAACCAATCTCTTGTCTTAGCTTCTTAATTTTACATGTTTTATTTATATCATCGTCAGTATGAACAAACTGCAAGAATACTTACCTTTTAATGTCATTGTGAGTCTTTAGTGACTTGTATTAGATCAGCTTTACTCTTCACAGTATTTAACACCGAGGCTACTCACATAATACTTTGAACTTGGATAATGAAACCGGATTTACAACCGAGATTAGTGATCATGTCTCAAAAAGCTCTCTTCTCATGCTTCTCAAGACAGTAACCGATGGAGATCTGATATAAAATGATGTTCAAAAAAAACTGATTTGCATGTAAATTATTTCAACATTTCAATTTCTGAAGTATTTTTGTGGCATTTTATGTCTTTTATTGGTGAGTCAGTAGTAGAGAGATGACAGGAAATGCTTTAACCTCTCAGTCACCAGGGCAACCTCTGTAAATGTAGTATCCTCCGGTCTTAAACAGATCTCTGCAGACTCATTTTCTATCTGTCACACGATGATTTAATTATAGAAGAGACTCATATTCAAGAAGCTTTCACATAGCAAGAAAGGTGTTTTAACCGTCCTGTTGTCCTCGAGTCAAGGAAGGAAGGGAGGAAGGGAGGATGGAAGGGAGGAAGAAGGAAGGAAAGGAGGAAGGAAGGGAGGGAGAAGGAAGGAAAGGAGGGAGGAAGTGAGGAAGAAGGAAGGAAAGGAGGGAGGGAGGAAGGAAGGAAGGGAGGATGGAAGAAGGAAGGAAAGGAGGGAGGAAGGAAGGATGGAAGGGAGGAAGAAGGAAGGAAAGGAGGAAGGAAGGGAGGAAGAAGGAAGGAAAGGAGGGAGGGAGGAGATAGGAAGGGAGAATGGAAGAATGAAAGGGAGGTAGGAGGAAGGAAAGGAGGAAGGAAGGGAGGAAGAAGGAAGGAAAGGAGGGAACGAAGGAAAGAAAGGAGGGAGGAAAGGAGGAAAGGAAAGAAGGAAGGAAGGAAGGTAGGAGGGAGGGAGAAAGGAAAAGAGGAAGGGAGAAAGGAAGGAAAGAAGGACAGAGGAAAGAAGGAAGGGAGGAAGGTAGGGGGGAGGAAGAAAGAGAGAAGGAGAAAGCGAGGAAGGAAAGAAGGAAGGGAGGAAGGGAGGAAAGAAGGAACAGTCAAAACATACAGGGTCAATTTGACCCGGGAGGACGAGAGGAGGTTAAAGGCATAACTTCTTAATACAGCTGTAAAATGTACTCTCTTATTTATAACTCACAGCATTACAACAACACCTCATCCTTCTCATATATCATTACGTAAGATCCAAATATTTATCATGTGAAACACAAATTTAAGACCAACAACAGCTTCGTGCTCTGCTGATAAAGCCGAGACAACCGTATCTAATGATCCTAAATTCATGAAGCATCTCAATGGAGTCTTGCTTTTCATAATTCAGTGCATTACCACTTCAAACAAGCTGCTGGGGTGGGACATGAAGTGAATGATAGTTCAACAGCTCAAAACAGAGGAGGTAAGTAAATAAAGTTTATTTAGTATGGCACCACACAGAGCGAAGCCGCAAAGTGCTTCGGAGGGGTAGAATTATTAAAATAAGACCATAAAAGAAAGCTAACAATGAAATATAAGCAAGACAAAGACATTAAAAACAGAAAATTACAACACAAGACAGGAAGTGGTGAGACAAAGGTTTGTTTGAATGAACGATACTTCAGCTGCTTTTTAAAGGCGACAACACAGACAGCAGATCATGTGCTTATTGTGAAAGTATTCCACAGTGTTGGAGACGACACTTCTGAGGCTTTTGTTTGTAGTCGAGAGCGAGGGACAACCGGTGAGTCGTTGTCAGAAGACTTAACCCTGCTGTCGTCCTCCCGGGTCAAATCCTTCCTTCCTTCCTTCCTCCCTCCCTCCTTACTCATTTCCTTCCTTCCTCATTTCTTTTATCCCTTCCTTCTCTCCTTACTTCTTTCCTATTTCCTTCCTCCCTTCCTTCCTTCTTCTTTCCTCCCTTCCTTCCTTCTTCCCTCCTTTCCTTCATTCTTCTTTCCTCCTTTCCTTCCTTCCTTCCTCCCTCCCTCCTTTCCTTCCTCCCTCCCTCTTTCCCTTCCTTCCTTAACTCGAGGACAACAGGAGGGTTAAAACAAGGAAAAGACAACTCTGATGACATATCGCGATATTACGATATCCAACATCTAAGACGATATCTTGTCTCATATCACGATATCGATATAATTTCAATACAGTATATTGCCCAGCCCTTTATGGCAGTTAGCAAAACAGATAGTTTGTCAGTCTCATTGGGCTTAAAAGAGACACACGGCTGAATATCATCAGCGTAACAGTGATAGAAACTTTATTTGCTAAAAATATGACTCAAGAGAAGCAAACAGTATATGAGCCAAGACAAGAACCATGGGGGAGGAGGAGAAACAGGTCAGGGCAACCCAGGAAGACAGCAACCCACTGCCTAAGCATTCAATCAGGATGCTAAGATCCAGCAGCATTCAACCACATCAGAAGGCATCATATTCTATGGCTTTTGTTTTTAGTCGAGAGCGAGGGACAACCGGTGAGTCGTTGTCAGAAGACTTAACCCTCCTGTCGTCCTCCCGGGTCAAATCCTTCCTTCCTTCCTTCCTCCCTCCCTCCTTCCTCATTTCCTTCATCCCTTCCTTCTCTCCTTACTTCCTTCCTCTTTCCTTCCTCCCTTCCTTCTCTCTTTACTTCCTTCTTCTTTCGTCCCTTCCTTCCTTCTTCCCTCCTTTCCTTCCTTCTTCTTTCCTCCTTTCCTTCCTTCCTCCCTCCCTCCTTTCCTTCCAGGGTTAAAACAAGGAAAAGACAACTCTGATGACATATCGCGATATTACGATATCCAAAATCTAAGACGATATCTTGTCTCATATCACGATATCGATATAATTTCAATATATTGCCCAGCCCTTTATGGCAGTCAGACACTTGTGCAAAACAGATAGTTTGTCAGTCTCATTGGGCTTAAAAGAGACACACGGCTGAATATCATCAGCGTAACAGTGAGATAAACTTTAATTTGCTAATAATATGACTTAAAGCTGCAGTTGGTAAGTCTTATAAAAGTAACTTTTTGTCATATTTGCGAAGACTGTCACTTTGTAAAGACAGCATTACATGAAACTACTAATCTGTACAAAAAACTGCAAATTGGCAAATTGCTAGAATCCACCGTGACTCGACAAAAAGAACCAATCAGAGCCAGGATGGTGTCTGATGGAAAGTCTGACAGCTGTCAATCAGTATTCACGCACGCAGCCCCCTCCCCCTTCCTATTCAGCTCAGTCTAGCTCATATCTCCAAGAGCGGCTTCAGGAGCATAGAGAAAGTAATGGCGCAGCAACAACCATCAGCGAGGACAAATTACTGATACCTCCGTTACCAACAACAGCATACACGGTCGCGTGCCGTCGCGCGCACGTCAGCCTCCTCTGGGGGAGGGACTTTGGAGGCAGGGCAGGAGTGCAGCGGAGAAGGAGGGGGAGGGATTTGAAAGTTGTACTTCTTCAAATTTGATGCTAAGTCCTCTCTCTCCTCAAAGTTACCAACTGCAGCTTTAAGAGAAGCAAACAGTATAAGAGCCAATACAAGAACCATGGAGGAGGAGGAGAAACAGGTCAGGGCAACCCAGGAAGTCAGCCACCCACTGCCTAAGCATTCAATCAGGATGCTGCGATCTACAGTATGAAAAGCTGCACTAAGATCCAGCAGCACCAACACAGAGCATTCAACCACATCAGAAGGCATCATTATGTCAATGGAGACTCAGAGAGGAGCTGTTTCAGGAGAATGACTCAGACAGAAAAAAACAGATTGGATTTTATCTAAAATGTTGTGTTCAGTCAAGACAGCCGTGAGCTGTTTGCCAAAAAAGTTTCTTTAAAACTTTTTGAGATTTAACCGTCCTGTTGTCCTCGAGTCAAGGAAGGAAAGGAGGAGGAAGGAAGGAAGGGAGGAAAAAGGGAGGGAGGGAGGAAGGAAGTAAGGGAGGGAGGGAGGGAGGGAGGAAGGAAGGAAAGGAGGAAAGAAGGAAGGAGGGAAGGGAGTAAGCAATGGAAGGAAGGACGGAGGAAAGAAGGAAATAAAGGAAAGAAGGAAGATAGGAGGGAGGGAAGAAAGAAGGAGGGAGGGAGGAAGGGAGGGAGGGAGGAAGGAAGGAAGGAAGGAAGGAAGGAAGGAAGGAAGGAAGGAAGGAAGGGAGGAAGAAGAAGGGAAAGGAGGAAAGAATGAGGAAGGGAAGGGAGGAAGCAAAGGAAGGAAGGACGGAGGAAAGAAGGAAAGAAGGAAGGTAGGAGGGAGGGAGAAAGGAAGGAAGGAAGGAAGGAAGGAGGGAAGGAAGGAGGGAAGGAAGGAAGAAAGGGAGGAAGAAGGGAGGAAGGAACGATGGAGGAATGAAGGAAGGAAATAAGGAGGGAGGGAGGGAGATAGGAAGGAAGGAAGGAAGGAAGGAAGGAAGGAAGGAAGGAAGGAAGGACGGAAGGAAGGAAGGAAGGAAGGAAGGAAGGGAGGAAAGAAGGAACAGTCATAATAGACGGGGTCAATTTGACCCGGGAGGGCGACACGAAGGTTAAAGGCAGCTTAGATATAGGCCTGTAGTTTTTGGGTAAAGGTTTGTTTCAGAAGAGGCTGAACATTTATATTTATAATAAGCTGGGACACAACCGGATTGCAGGGAGCTATTTATAATGGATCAATTAACTAAAGTACTTTTTTTAAATCGACAATGTTGGTAAAATATCTACAGGGCTTGAGTAAAGTTTCAAACTGCCCTTCAGATCAATGAAGTCTTGCAGGGAAATTGGAGTGAAGCAATCCGAAACTGGATAATTCAATTACAACAGTAGACAGAACAAAAGTGAGTAGAGTAAAGGATGATTCTGGTCCTGACTTCTCTAATCGTATCCACAAAGAGAGTCCTCGTTTGGAAAAAGAGACAGACCCCGTCTGTTTTGACTGTTCCTTCCTCCCTCCCTCCTTTTTTCCATCCCTCCATTACCTTCCTTCTTTCCTCTGTCCTTCTTCCTTCCTCTCTCTTTCCTTTCTTCCTTCCTTCTGTCCTTCTTTCCTCTCTCCCTCCTTCTTTCCCTCCTTCCTTCCTCCCTCCTTCCCTTCCTTCCTTCCTCCTTCCTTCTTCCTCTCTTCCTTCCTTCCTCCATCCCTCCCTCCCACCTACCTACCTACCTTCCTTCCTTCCTTCTTTCTTTCCTCTCTCCCTCCTTCTTTCCCTCCTTCCTTCCTCCCTCCTTTCCTTCCTTCTTCCTCTCTTCCTTCCTTCATTCCTTCCTCATTTCCTTTCCTTCCTTCCTTCCTCCTTCCTTCCTTCTTCCTCTCTTCTTCCTTCCTTCCTTCCTCCATCCCTCCCTCCCACCTACCTACCTACCTACCTTCCTTCTTTCTTTCCTCTCTCCCTCCTTCTTTCCCTCCTTCCTTCCTCCCTCCTTTCCTTCCTTCTTCCTATCTTCCTTCCTTCATTCCTTCCTCATTTCCTTTCCTTCCTTCCTTCCTCCTTCCTTCCTTCTTCCTCTCTTCCTTCCTTCCTTCCTTCCTCCATCCCTCCCTCCCACCTACATACCTACCTTCCTTCCTTCTTTCTTTCCTCTCTCCCTCCTTCTTTCCCTCCTTCCTTCCTCCCTCCTTTCCTTCCTTCTTCCTCCCTCCTTTACTTCCTTCCTCCCTTCCTCCTTTCCTTCCTTCCCTCTTTCCTTCCTCCCTCCTTTCCTTCCTTCTTCCTCTCTTCCTTGACTCGAGGACAACAGGAGGGT
>NW_026910718.1:15000-28674 GCF_963691925.1 Scomber scombrus | reverse complement strand
GTGTTACTGAGTTAAATATCAATAAAAATTAATGTAATATTTTTGTAGTTTTCCTTTTGAGCTAATGCCTCATTGTCATTAGGTCTGAAAAACACTCAATAAAGACCAAAATAAATGACTACTAATATTTGAAATAGTCAGAAAAATGCAATGAAATGAAATTCTGAGCATGTGAAGCACCTACATCCACACTGCTACATAGATGCATTAAACAATGGATAATACATCCTTTATCTGTAGGTTGTCCATAAATGGCACTAAAATAATACTATGACTGGACTCTCAGTGTAAATCAGATCTTTGAAGCATTATAATAAAGATGATCTGACTCTTCTCCAGACAGAAGAAGCTTTCCTTTTCTTTTTTGAATTTATTGTTTATATCTTGGCTCTCATTTGGGGCAAACTAGAGAGTCTGTGGCCTTTAGATGAAGAAGCATGAATTAATAATTGATGGAGGAAAAGTGTGGCGGGATGGAGGAGGGGTGGGGGGGGGGGGGTAGGGGGGGGAGGGGGGGGTAGGGTGGGGGGGAGGGGGGTTATATCAGCATATTTATCTAGGTCACTCCTGATCTGCACATTTTCCAAATACTTGCTGAGATGCTTTTTTTTTTTTTTTTTTTCCCTCACATCACATAAAAGCAGCAGGTCTGACTTCATCACAGCATCTGGTTCGTTCACTTTTATCCATGAATTAAGAAACAAAAACAAACATTTTTGCCATAAATCTCTCTAATATATTCTCTCTAAATGGATTAAAAGCAGGAAATTTGATGCTGAGTCAACAAAAAAAAGAAATGTGTGAAGTTATTCATACGTTTATTTTATCATTTTAACCCCTTTAACCCTCCTGTTGTCCCCTCGAGTCAAGGAAGGAAGGAGGAGGGAAAAAGGAAGGGAAAAGGAAGGAAGGGGAAGGGAAGGAAGGGGGAGGAAGGAAGGTAGGGAAGGAAGGAAGGAAGGAAGGAAGGAAGGAAGGAAGGAAGGAAGGAAGGATTGAAGGGAAGAAAGAAGGAAGGAAAGGAGGAGGGAGGGAGGAAGCTGGGGGAGGGGAAGGAAAGGGGAAGAAGAAGGAAGGAAGGGAAGAAGGAGGAAGGAAGGAAGGAAGGAAGGAGAAGGAAGGAAGGAAGGAAGGAAGGGAAGGGAAGAAGAAGACAGGAAGGGAAGAAGGAAGGAAGGAAGGAAGGAAGGAAGGAAGGAAGGAAGGAAGGGAAGAAGGGAGGAAGAAGGAAGGAAGGGAGGAAGGAAGGGAAGAAGAAGGAAGGGAGGAAGGAAGGGAAGAAGAAGGAAGGAAGGGAAGAAGGAAGGAAGGATGGAAGGAAGGGAGGAAGGAAGGAAGGGAAGAAGTAGAAGAATTAAGAAATAAAAAGACTCTTGATAAATAATAAAATATCTCAAACAGAAATCAATCTAACCGAGACAAAAAGAAAGAAAGCAACTAAAATCCTAAAAGTGCTCACCAAGCCAACGGATGCAAGCAGAACCAATAATGCACTTTCAGGTCATATCGCTCTGACTAAACTCCCGTGACCTCAGACTTGATCACAGAAGCAGAAAAAAAAAGCAGGCGAATAAAAATAAAAGCTTTTTTTTTTTTTCTCCTCACATAAAAAGCAGCAGGTCTGACTTCATCACAGCATCTGGTTCGTTCACTTTTATCCATGAATTAAGAAATAAAAACAAACATTTTTACCATAATCCTCTAATATAGGGAGGAAGAAGGAAGGAAGGGAAGAAGGAAGGAAGGAAGGAAGGGAAGAAGGAAGGGAGGAAGGAAGGAAGGAAGGAATGGAAGAAGAAGGAAGGAAAGGAGGGAGGAAGGAAGGGAGGAAGGAAGAGAGGAAGAAGGAAGGAAGGGAAGAAGGAAGGAGGAAGGAAGGAAGGAAGGGAAGAAGAAGGAAGGAAAGGATGGAGGGGGGAAGGAAGGGAAGAAGAAGGAAGGAAGGAGGGAGGGAGGAAGGAGGAGGGAGGGAAGCGAAGAAGAAGGAAGGAAGGGAAGAAGGAAGGAAGGAAGGAAGGAAGGGAGGAAGGAAGGAAGGGAAGAAGAAGGAAAAAAGGGAAGAAGGCAGGAAGGAAGGAAGGGAGGGAGGAGAGGAAAAGAGGAAGGGAAAGGAGGAAAAGGAAGGAAGGGAGGAAGGAAGAGAAGAAGAAGGAAGGAAGGGAAGAAAAAGGAAGGAAAGGAGGGAGGAGGAAGGAAGGAAGGAAGGAAGGGAAGGGAGAAGGAAGGAGGAAGGAGGGAGGGAGGAAGGAGGGAGGAGGGAAGGGAAGAAGAAGGAAGGAAGGGAAGAAGGAAAGGAAGGAAGGGAGGAAGGACGGAAGGGAAAAAGAAGGAAGGAAGGGAAGAAGGAAGGAAGGAAGGAAGGAAGGAAGGAAGGAAGGAAGGAAGGAAGGGAGGAAGGAAGGAAGGGAAGAAGTAGAAGAATTAAGAAATAAACACACTCTTGATAAATAATAAATCTTACCGAGAGGAAGAAAGAAAGAAAGAAAGAAAGAAAGAAAGAAAGAAAGAAAGAAAGAAAAGAAAGAAGAAAGAAAGAAAGAAAGAAAGAAAGAAAGCATGGGGAAAGCAACTAAAATCCTAATAGTGCTCACCAAGCCAACGGATGCAAGCAAAAACCAATAATACACTTTCAGGTCATATTGCTCTGACTAAACTCCCGTGACCTCAGACTTGATCACAGAAGCGGAAAAAAACAGGCGAATAAAAAAATAAAAGCTTTTTTTTTTTTTTTCTCCTCACATAAAAGCAGCAGGTCTGACTTCATCACAGCATCTGGTTCGTTCACTTTTATCCATGAATTAAGAAATAAAAACAAACATTTTTTGCCATAATCCTCTAATATAGGGAGGAAAAAGGAAGGAGGGAAGAAGGAAGGAAGGAAGGAAGGGAAGAAGGAAGGGAGGGAGGAAGGAAGGAAGGAAGGGAAGAAGAAGGAAAAAAAGGGAAGAAGGCAGGAAGGAAGGAAGGAGGGAGGAAGGAAAGGAGGAAGGAAAGGAGGAAGAGGAAGGACGGGAGGAAGGAAGAGAAGAAGAAGGAAGGAAAGGAAGAAAAAGGAAGGAAAAGGAGGGAGGGAGGAAGGAAGGAAGGAAGGAAGGGAAGAAGAAGGAAGGAAAGGAGGGAGGGAGGAAGGAGGGGAGGAGGGAAGGGAAGAAGAAGGAAGGAAGGGAAGAAGGAAGGAAGGACGGAAGGGAAAAAGAAGGAAGGAAGGGAAGAAGGAAGGAAGGAAGGAAGGAAGGAAGGAAGGAAGGGAGGAAGGAAGGAAGGAAGGAAGGGAGAAGGAAGGAAGGGAAGAAGTAGAAGAATTAAGAAATAAACACACTCTTGATAAATAATAAAATATTTCAAGTAGAATCAATCTTACCGAGAGGAAAAGAAAGAAAGAAAAAAGAAAGAAAGAAAGAAAGAAAGAAAGAAAGCATGGGGAAAGCAACTAAAATCCTAAAAGTGCTCACCAAGCCAACGGATGCAAGCAGAACCAATAATACACTTTCAGGTCATATCGCTCTGACTAAACTCCCGTGACCTCAGACTTGATCACAGAAGCGGAAAAAAGCAGGCGAATAAAAAATAAAAGCTTTTTTTTTTTTCTTTCTCCTCACATAAAAGCAGCAGATCTGACTTCATCACAGCATCTGGTTCGTTCACTTTTATCATGAATTAAAAAATAAAAACAAACATTTTTGCCATAATCCTCTAATATATTCTCTCTAAATGGATTAAAAGCAGACATTTGATGCTGAGTCCACAAAAAAGCATGTGAGCAAGTTATTCATACGTTATTTTATCATTTTAACCCTTTAACCCTCCTGTTGTCTTCGAGTCAAGGAAGGAAGGGAGGAAAAAGGAAGGAAAGGAGGAAGGAAAGGAGGAAGAAGGAAGGTAGGTAGGAAGGAAGGAAGGGAAGAAGGAAGGAAGGAAGGTAGGTAGGAAGGAAGGAAGGAAGGAAGGGAAGAAGGAAGAGAGGAAGAAGGAAGAAGGGAAGAAGGAAGGAAGGTAGGAAGGAAGGAAGGAAGGAAGGAAGGGAAGAAGAAGGAAGGAAAGGAGGGAGGGAGGAAGGAAGGAAGGAAGGGAAGAAGGAAAGAAGGAATGAAGGAAGGAAGGGAAGAAGAAGGAAGGAAAGGATGGAGGGGAGAAGGAAGGGAAGAAGAAGGAAGGAAGGGAGGAAGGAAGGGAAGGGAAGAAGAAGGAAGGAAAGGATGGAGGGAGGGAGGAAGGAAGGGAAGAAGAAGACAGGAAGGGAAGGAAGGAAGGAAGGAAGGGAAGGAAGGAAGGAAGGAAGGAAGGAAGGAAGGAAGGAAGGAAGGAAGGAAGGAAGGAAGGAAGGAAGGGAAGAAGTACAAGAATTAAGAAATAAAAAGACTCTTGATGAATAATAAAATATCTCAAATAGAAATCAATCTAACCGAGACAAAAAGAAAGAAAGAAAGCATGGGGAAAGCAACTAAAATCCTAAAAGTGCTCACCAAGCCAACGGATGCAAGCAGAACCAATAATGCACTTTCAGGTCATATCGCTCTGACTAAACTCCCGTGACCTCAGACTTGATCACAGAAGCGGAAAAAAGCAGGCGAATAAAAAATAAAAGCTTTTTTTTTTTTTTCTCCTCACATAAAAGCAGCAGGTCTGACTTCATCACAGCATCTGGTTCGTTCACTTTTATCCATGAATTAAGAAATAAAAACAAACATTTTTACCATAATCCTCTAATATATTCTCTCTAAATGGATTAAAAGCAGAAATTTGATGCTGAGTCCACAAAAAAAGAATGTGGTGAAGTTATTTATATGTTTATTTTATCATTTTAACCCTTTAACCCTCCTGTTGTCCTCGAGTCAAGGAAGGAAGGGAGGAAGAAGGAAGGAAAAAGGAAGGAAAGAAGGAAGAAGGAAGGAAGGGAGGAAGGAAGAGAGGAAGAAGGAAGGAAGGGAAGAAGGAAGGAAGGAAGGAAGCAAGGAAAGAAGGAAGGAAGAAGGAAGAAGGGAGGAAGGAAGGAAAGGAGGGAGGGAGGAAGGAAGGTAGGAAGGAAGGTAGGAAGAAAGGAAGGAAGGAAGGAAGGAAGGTAGGAAGGAAGGAAGGAAGAAGGAAGGAAAGGAGGGAGGGAGGAAGGAGGGAGGAAGGAAGGGAAGAAGAAGGAAGGAAGGGAAGGAAGGAAGGAAGGAAGGAAGGAAGAAGGGGAAGAAGGAAGGAAGGAAGGAAGGAAGGAAGGAAGGAAGGAAGGAAGGAAGGAAGGAAGGGAGGAAGGAAGGGAAGAAGTAGAAGAATTAAGAAATAAACACACTCTTGATAAATAATAAAATATTTGAAGTAGAATCAATCTAACCGAGAGGAAAAGAAAGAAAGAAAAAAAGAAGAAAGAAAGAAAGCATGGGGAAAGCAACTAAAATCCTAAAAGTGCTCACCAAGCCAACGGATGCAAGCAGAACCAATAATGCACTTTCAGGTCATATCGCTCTGACTAACTCCCGTGACCTCAGACTTGATCACAGAAGCGGAAAAAAGCGGGCGAATAAAAAATAAAAGCTTTTTTTTTTTTTTTTGCTGCCATAGAGATAAAAAGTTTTGATGCAAGTAAATCAGGCGAAGCAGTGAGAGGAAGATGGGATGTGATTCAGTGTGGAGAGGAGGATGTAGTCATGGTGACAGACATGATTATCATATCCAATTCATTCTATATAAGACATATGTGTGGGGATAAACAGGAGGTGAGAAGAAGAAGAAGAAGAAGAAGAAGAAGAAGAAGAAGAAGAAGAAGAAGAAGAAGAAGAAGAAGAAGAAGAAGAAGAAGAAGAAGAAGAAGAAGAAGAAGAAGAAGAAGAAGAAGAAGAAGAAGAAGAAGAAGAAGAAGAAGAAGAAGAAGAAGAAGAAGAAGAAGAAGAAGAAGAAGAAGAAGAAGAAGAAGAAGAAGAAGAAGAAGAAGAAGAAGAAGAAGAAGAAGAAGAAGAAGAAGAAGAAGAAGAAGAAGAAGAAGAAGAAGAAGAAGAAGAAGAAGAAGAAGAAGAAGAAGAAGAAGAAGAAGAAGAAGAAGAACTTTACTGTAGTACAGTTTGAGGTACTTGTACTTTACCGTAGTACAGTAAGAGGTACTTGTACATTACTGTATTATATTTTGAAGTATTTGTACTTTACTGTAGTTAAATTTGAGGTACTAGTACTTTACTGTAGTACTAGCTTGCATACTACATCGCTCATAATACTGCAGTACTTTTACTGTAATACTGCATACTACATCACTCATAATACTGCAGTACTTTTACTGTAATACTGCATACTACATCACTCATAATACTGCAGTACTTTTACTGTAATACTGCATACTACATCACTCATAATACTGCAGTACTTTTACTGTAATACTGCATACTACATCACTATAATACTGCACTTTTAACGCAGGACTTGTACTTGTATTGTACTTTTCTTGCTGTGTAGGTTCTTTAACTTCAGTAAATGATTCAGCACTGATGTTCACACACCTTTAATAACATCGCCTCCCCCCCTGTGTGTCTTTGACAGAACAGTGAAGTGCAGACTGGAGGGAAATTCCTCGATATCCCACCTCAGCTGTAATTTACTCAGCAGATAACACCAGATAATATAAGAATCACACTGTGGGGGTGATGAAGGTAAAAGAAATCCCACACAGTGAATCTTTTTCCTATTAAGCGATGGGGAGGGGCAGCTGCTGATAGCCGGTATATGTTAGTGAGGCTAGATGGCGGCTGGAAGATTGATGATTTGAGGCTGCAGGATGGAAGCAGCTGCAGCACCAACACAGTAAAGTTGCAGCCGGACAGCAAAACAATGAGCTGAGACTCACTATAAAGCTGCAGAGTCACTGATAAGTCTCTGTAGGTTCATCACAACCACTCACTAACACATTAGATAGATAGATATAGATATACTTTATTGATCCCAAGCTGGGAAATTACACCACATAGTGACTAAGAATCAGGCGGGGAGTTCTGGTCCTCTGAAATGAGGCCAACCAGGAAGTAACTTAAAACTGCATTCTATCAAAAGGCCACCAGGGGGCGACCGTTTTGGTGTCAAAAGGACTTCCGTCTCTATACAAGTCAATGGAGAATTCACCAACTTCTCACTTGATTTCTAACCTCAGTAAACGTTTTCAAAATGTGTTTATGGTCTCAATCGCTAGTTTAAAGCCTTCTTCAATGCAGTATGATGTTCATTTGGGACATTTTGGCCTCCCTGATTTTATATGTGACGATAAAGCAGGGTATGCATTAGGGCGTGGCTACGTGGTGATTGACAGGTTGATTGGTTCACAGGTTCAGGAGGGCGCCTCATGCTCCTCCTGATGCCCATATAAGTAGAATCCATGTTTTTATTTTTCCCAGCATGCACTGGAAATTTTCAAGATGGCGCTGCTCAGATGATCCGATACTATTGGCCTCCGAGCAGCAGTCCACAAACCAATGGGTGACGTCACTGTTGGTGTCGCTGGCTCTGATGCTGCTGCCTCCAACACACAATAGCAAAGAAAATGGCGCTGGCAACAACAGACTGGTCTCCAACATCTTGCTGCACACGTTGAAGGATCTCAGCTTCCTCAGGAAGTAGAGTCTGCTCATCTCCTTCTTGTACACAGACTCGCTGTTAGATTTCCAGTCCAGTCTGTTGTCAATCACCACTCCAAGGTATTTGTAGTCCTCCACCTCCTCTTACACTTTCATTTCTTACATTATTATTATAGAAATATAGAGATTATAAACAGCTTTACTATCAAAGTGGAGATAGAACATGTTGCAGGATGTGAGATACACATGAGCAACTGTTTGCTGCTCTGTAAAATATATAAATATATTAAAACATTTACACTGTTCAAATATTCATTTGGTTGACTCCTTATCTTCTAATTTATGAGTTTTACAAGTTTCAGTGTTCTATAAAACTTGTGCAAATTGTGCAACTTGATGTATAAATAATATTTATCATCCAGGATAGCTCAAAAAATAAAAAATAAGAGTGGCACATCACATATTCTAAATTACCCGAGACTTGATGTGTTTGGGCACGGAGCATTGTGTGAGCTGTGATGTAACTGAACTAAACAGCACCTGAAGCGTTGGCTGATGCTCCACAGGGTGGGGGAGGGTTTGGAGGTTGGGAGGGAGGGGGGGGGGGGGGGGTAACGCAGCAGAAAGTGACGGATGCTGTGCAGCTGAATCAGCTCAACGTGCAAGGCGACGAGAGTCTCAGATCGAGTTCAGATTAGTCGTTGTGTGGTTGACGCTTCCTGCAGGGCGTCTGCAGCAGAGCCAACCTTTTAACCAGCCTGGTACCTTCCTCGAAGGAAGGAAAAAAGGAAGGTACGAGGGAGGGAGGTAAGAAGGAAGGTAGGAGGGAGGGATAAAGGAAAAGAGGAAGGGAGGAAGAAAGGAAAGCAGGACAGAGGACAGAAGGAAGGTAATGGGGAGGAAAGAAAGAGAGAAGGAAGGAGGGAAGGAAAGAAGAAAGGGGGATGGAGGAAAGAAAGAAGGAAGGGAGGAAAGAAAGAAGGAAGGGAGGAAAGAGAGAAGGAGGGAGGGAGGGAGAAAGGACACACAGAAGGAAGGAAGGGAGGAAAGAAGGAGCAGTCAAAACAGACGGGGTCAATTTGAGATGGTCTAATAACTAAATTTCCGTCTGTTCAACGTGATTCACACAGAGGCTAAAAACAGCAGAGTGAGTCATTCTCTCCTTTTTTAAACTCACTGCATGAGATGATTATAAGATTATAAAACACCTGTGGTCCTAATTAAAACACAACAGTCTGCTCTTTCTTCCAGCTTCTAAGTGGCACCAATCATCACATCCAGACTATTCTTAGAGAGTCTTTGTAGAATAATCGTGAGTTGATTATTTTCACAGCTTCTCTGTTTTGTTCTACTACAAACCAAACACAGACTTACAATGGTCATAAATGATCTTTTAATGTCAACACTGTTCAAGGCGAACGGTGCGTTATTTTAAGCTTTGTGTCGTCCTCCTCGGGTCAAATTGACCCCGTTTGTTTTGACTATTCCTTCTTTCCTTCCTTCCTTATTTCCGTCTGTCCTTCCTCCCTCCCTCCTTCTCTTTTTCATTCCTTCCTCTCTCTTTCCTCCCTTCCTTCTTTCCTTCCTCCATCCCCCTTTCTTTCTTCCTTCTGTCCTTCCTTCCTCCCTTTCCTTCCTCCCCTTCCTCCCTCCTACCTTCCTTATTTCCTCCGTCCTTCCTTCCTTTATTCCTCCCTTCCTTCCTTCCGTCTGTCCTTCCTCCCTCCCTCCTCTTTCTTTCTTCCCCCCTACCTTCCTTCTTTGCTTCCTTCCTCCCTCCCTCCTTCCTTCTTTCCTCCCTCCCTTCCTCCCTCCTACCTTCCTTCCTTCCTTCTTTCTTCCGTCCTTCCTTCCTTTCCTTCCTCCCTTTCTTCTTTCCTTTCCTTTCCTCCTTTCCTTCCTCCCTCCTACCTTCCTCCCTTCCTTCTTTCCTCCCTTTATTCCTTCCTTCCTTCCTTCCGTCTGTCCTTCCTCCCTCCCTCCTCTTTCTTTCTTCCCCCCTACCTTCCTTCTTTGCTTCCTTCCTCCCTTCCTCTTTTCCTTTCTCCCTCCCTCCCTCCTTCCTTCTTTCCTCCCTCCCTTCCTCCCTCCTACCTTCCTTCCTTCCTTCTTTCTTCCGTCCTTCCTTCCTCCCTTTCTTCTTTCCTTTCCTTTCCTCCTTTCCTTCCTTCCGCCTGTCCTTCCTTCCTCCCTTTCCTTCCTCCCCTTCCTCCCTCCCTCCTTTACTCTTTTCTTCCCCCCTACCTTCCTTCTTTCCTTCCTTCCTCCCTTCTTCTTTTCCTTCTGTGCATCACTCCTTCCTTTTTTCTTTCCTCCCTCCCTCCTACCTTCCTTCCTTCCTTCTTTCCTCCGTCCTTCCTTCCTTTCATTCCTCCCTTTCTTCTTTCCTTTGCTCCCTTCCTTCCTCCCTCCTTTCCTTCCTACCTTCCTTGCTTCCCTCCTTCCTTCCTTCCTTCCTTCTTCCTCCCTTCATTCCTTGACTCGAGGACAACAGGAGGGTTAAGTAGTTTAAGGACCATGAAGCTGTAGCCAACATCTCTGGATGTGGTTGCAAGAGGAAAATTGGCCTGAGATTGAACAGATTGCTCAAATGATCGAAGAAGAACCAAAGAATACCTCAATACAGATCCAAGCAGATCTTCAAGTTCAAGGTACGATAGTTTCAAGTCCCACCATCCGTCACTGTCTGAATGAAAATTGGCTCCATGGTAGAAGACCCAGGAACAGCCCACTTCTTAGAAGGAGACACAAAAAAAGCCAGAATAGACTTTGCCAATGTTGACAAGCTGCAGAAGGAAAACTAGAACGTGGTTTAAAGACGTTAGATAAAAAGGTAAAAGCCAAGCATAGATTATAAGATCATCTCCAAAGAGCTCGATGTTACCTTTGACGACTGCTGCCAATAATATTAAGAGGTTAAAGGTCCATGAAACTGCAGCTAATATCTCTAGATGTGCTCATCAAAAGAAAATTGCTGAAATGATCGAGAAAGAATCAAAGAATACCTCAATACAGACCCAAGCTTCAAGTTCAAGGTACGATAGTTTCAAGTCGTACCATCCGTCACTGTCTGAATGAAAATTGGCTCCATGGTAGAAGACTCAGGAACAGCCCACTTCTTAGAAGGAGACACAGAAAAGCCTGAATGGACTTTGCCAAAAATGTAAATGTTGACAAGCTGCAGAAGGAAAACTAGAACGTGGTTTAGAAGACGTTAGATAAAAAGGTAAAAGCCAAGCATGATCAGTGTAAAGGTTATAAAACCATCTCCAAAGAGGTTGATGCTGCCAATAATATTAAGAGGTTTAAGGTCCATGAAGCTGCAGCCAACATCTCTAGATGTGCTCATCAAAGGAAAATTGCTCAAATGATCGAGAAAGAAGCAAAGAATACCTCAATACAGACCCAAGCAGATCTTCAAGTTCAAGGTACGATAGTTTCAAGTCGTACCATCCGTCACTGTCTGAATGAAAATTGGCTTCATGGTAGAAGACTCAGGAACAGCCCACTTCTTAGTAGGAGACACAAAAAAGCCAGAATGGACTTTTGTTGACAAGCTGCAGAAGGAAAACTATAGCGTGGTTTGAAGACGTTAGATAAAAAGGTAAAAGCCAAGCTTGGTCAATGTAAAGATTATAAGACCATCTACAAAGAGCTCGATGTTCCTGTGACCACTGCTGCCAATTATATTAAGAAGTTTAAGGTCCATGAAGCTTCTGCCAACATCTCTAGATGTGGTCGCAAGAGAAAAATTGCTCAAATGGTTGAGAGAGAAGGCAAGAATACCTCAATATAGATCGAAAGCTGACTTACGATAGTTTCAATTCCCACCATCCGTCACTGTCTGAATGAAAATTGGCTTCATGGTAGAAGACCCAGGAACAGCCCACTTCTAATAAGGAGACACAGAAAAGCCACAATGGACTTTGCCAAAAATGTAAATGTTGACAAGCTGCAGAAGGAAAACTAGAACGTGGTTTGAAGACATTAGAAAAAAATCTGAAAGCCAAGCATGGTCAGTGTAAAGATTATAAGACCATCTCCAAAGAGGTTGATGCTGCACATATTATTAAGAGGTTTAAGGTCCATGAAGCTGCAGCCAACATCTCTAGATGTGGTTGCAAGAGGAAAATTGCTCAAATGATCAAGAAAGAAGCAAAATAGACTTCAATACAGACCCAAGCTTCAAGTTCAAGGCAAGATAGTTTCAATTCCCGTCATCCGTCACTGTCTGAATGAAAATTGGCTCCATGGAAGAAGACTCAGGAACAGCCCACTTCTTAGAAGGAGACACAGAAAAGCCTGAATGGACTTTGCCAAAAATGCAGATGTTGACAAGCTGCAGAAGGAAAACTAGAACGTGGTTTAAAGACGTTAGATAAAAAGGTAAAAGCCAAGCATGATCAGTGTAAAGATTATAAGACCATCTCCAAAGAGGTTGATGCTGTACATATTATTAAGAGGTTTAAGGTCCATGAAGCTGCAGCCAACATCTCTAGATGTGGTTGCAAGAGGAAAATTGCTCAAATGATCGTGAAAGAAGCAAAGAATATCTCAATACAGACCCAAGCAGATCTTCAAGTTCAAGGTACGATAGTTTCAAGTCGTACCATCCGTCACTGTCTGAATGAAAATTGGCTCCATGGAAGAAGACTCAGGAACAGCCCACTTCTTAGAAGGAGACACAGAAAAGCCAGAATAGACTTTGCCAATGTTGACAAGCCGCAGAAGGAAAACTAGAACGTGGTTTAAAGACATTAGATAAAAAGGTGAAAGCCAAGCATAGATTATAAGACCATCTCCAAAGAGATCGATGTTCCTGTGACCACTGCTGCCAATAATATTAAGAGGTTTAAGGTCCATGAAACTGCAGCTAATATCTCTAGACATGGTCATCAGAGGAAAATTGCTCAAATGGTTGAGAGAGAAGCAAAGAATACCTCAATACAGACCCAAGCTTTTTTTCGAGTTCAAGGTACGATAGTTTCAATTCTCACCATCCGTCACTGTCTGAATGAAAATTGGCTCCATGGTAGAAGACCCAGAAACAGCCCACTTCTTAGAAGGAGACACAGAAATGCCAGAATGGACTGCAGAAGGAAAACTAGAACGTGGTTTGAAGCCAACACCTCTAGACGTGGTCGCAAGAGGAAAATTGCTCAAATGGTTTAGAAAGAAGAGGTTGATGTTCCTGTGACCACTGCTGCCAATAATATTAAAAAGTTTAAGGTCCATGAAACTGCAGCCAACATCTCTAGATGTGGTCATCAAAGGAAAATTGCTCAAATGGTTGAGAGAGAAGGCAAGAATACCTCAATACAGACCCAAGCTTTTTTTTCGAGTTCAAGGTACGATAGTTTCAAGTGGCACCGTCCGTCACTGTCTGAATGAAAATTGGCTCCATGGTAGAAGACCCAGGAACAGCCCACTTCTTAGAAGGAGACACAGAAATGCCACAGTGGACTTTGCCAAAAATGCAGATGTTGACAAGCTGCAGAAGGAAAACTAGAACGTGGTTTAAAGACATTAGATAAAAAGGTGAACGTAAAGCATGGTCAACGTAAAGATGACAATACCATCTGCATAGAGATTGATGTTCCTGTGACCACTGCAGCCAATTATATTAAGAGGTTTAAGACCCATGAAGCTGCAGCCAACATCTTTAGACATGGTTGCAAGAGGAAAATTGCTTCCTTCCTTCATTCCTTCTCTCCTTACTGCCTTCCTCTTTTCCTCCTTTCCTTCTTCCCTTCCTTCCTTCCATCCCCCTTTCCTCCCTCCCTCCTCCCTTCCCTCCTTTCCTTCCTTCCTTCCTTCCTTCATCCTTCCTTCCTTCCTTCCTTCATCCTTCCTTCCTTCCTTCCTCCCTCCTTACTCCTTTCCTTTCCTTCCTTCCTTCCTTCCTTCCATCCTCCTTTCATCCCTCCCTCCCTCCTTCCTTACTCCTTTGCTTCCTTCCTTCTTTCCTCCTTTCCTTCCTTCCATCTTTCCTTCCTTCTTTCCTCCCTTCCTCCTGTCCTTCCTTGACCTGAGGACAACAGGAGGGTTAAAAAAAAGACTGAGGCATCATCTGCTGTATGGAGCTGAATGTGATGCTGTACAGAAAATATTCTCCTCAGCCATGGAGCTGCAGCCA
>NW_026910718.1:0-12500 GCF_963691925.1 Scomber scombrus | reverse complement strand
CCTTCCTTCCATCCTTCCTTCCTTCCTTCCTTCCTTCCTTCCTTCCTTCCTTCCATCCTTTCGTTCCTCCCTTCCTTCAATTAAAATTGAGATGATTAACTAATATAAAACTGCAGCATAAATATTTAATGGATTGCATTTTGTTTATGAACCTTGGTACTTTTGGGGATTTATAACCATGCATAAGGAAATATATATATATACATATATATGTGTGTGTGTGTTATTATATGTGCATTATGTATGTATTATTATAAATGTGTTATGAATATTATGTACGTATGGATCATTTTAAAAATGAATGTAAAAAGGGTCAGTGTGTTAAGCTAATGCATCAGCCTTTTGGGTCAGAAACAGGCGGTGAGTTCTGGTCCTCTGAAATGAGGCCAACGAGGAAGTAACTTAAAACTGCATTCTATCAAAAGGCCACCAGGGGGCGACCGTTTTGGTGTCAAAAGGACTTCCGTCTCTATACAAGTCAATGGAGAATTCACCAACTTCTCACTTGATTTCTAACCTCAGTAAACGTTTTCAAAATGTGTTTATGGTCTCAATCGCTAGTTTAAAGCCTTCTTCAATGCAGTATGATGTTCATTTGGGACATTTTGGCCTCCCTGATTTTATATGTGACGATAAAGCAGGGTATGCATTAGGGCGTGGCTACGTGGTGATTGACAGGTTGATTGGTTCACAGGTTCAGGAGGGCGCCTCATGCTCCTCCTGATGCCCATATAAGTAGAATCCCTGTTTTTATTTTTCCCAGCATGCACCTGACATTTTCAAGATGGCGCTGCTCAGATCCGATACTATTGGCCTCCGAGCAGCAGTCCACAAACCAATGGGTGACGTCACGGATGTTACGTCCATTTCTTATATACAGTCTATGGTCAGAAACAGCCTTTTTTTTTGGGAGTTTGTGACTGTTTCTAAAGGAGATAACAACAGCGTATGATAATTGACTTTATTAATTTGCATGTGTATTTGAGCTGCATACATTTAAAAATGACTGAAACAAACTAAACTAACATTTGCTGGGGCCTGAATGTACCATTGTACTTGCAATTGTGCATCCATATAGTGTTCTCCATCATAAATAAATAATATATAAGAAAGATATTCCAGCTTTTAAATCACGTTATATTAATAGCTTGTATGACCCCGGCTGTTTTTCCTGTTATCCCTGCTGCACTTCATCCTCTCTAGTTCTCTAGTTCCTCCTCTAGTCGCCATCGCAGGTCTTTGAGTGGAAAAAAAAAAACTACTATCATCAGTGTTTGTGACATAAAGTTCAATTTCAAAGTCTCTTATTCAGTTTGAAGCCCATTAAAAAGGTTCCTTCTGCTGCAGAGCTTTTATTATGTATGCATGACTTTCAAGGTATATGTGTGTGTGTGTGTGTGTGTGTGTGTGTGTGTGTGTGTGTGTGTGTGTGTGTGTGTGTGTGTGTGTGTGTGTGTGTGTGTGTGTGTGGATTCGCTTTCACATTCAGGTGCTTTCATGCCGGCTCTGATTGAATGAATGTGTGTGTGTGTATAAGTGTGTATGTACCGTATATATGTGTGTGTGTGTGTGTGTGTGTGTGTGTGTGTGTGTGTGTGTGTGTAGTTTCTGCAGGATTTCGTGATTTAATTCTACGTGTGACTGAATGTATGTCGAGTGTGTGTGTGTGCAGGTGTGAGTGTAGTGTGCAGTGTATATATATGTGTGTGTGTGTGTGTGCGTATGTGTGTATGTGTGTGTGTGTGTGTAGTTTCTGCAGGATTTCGTAATTTAATTCTACGTGTGACTGAATGTATGTCGAATGTGTATATGTGTGTGTGTGTGTGTGTGTGTGTGTGTGTGTGTGTGTGTGTGTGTGTGTGTGTGTGTGTAGCCGTGGCAGCGTTCAGGTATCTGGCTTTCACCCCTCGCCCGTCTGTGAGGTTTGAATATTACGGAGCAGACACTGAAAAATAGCCCGCAGACCCGTCGAGATATACATTACACACTTCCTGCTCCTCTTTGAAATGGGAACAACTATACAGCGTGTGACGGGAATGCATCGAGCTTATTAATTCTTCAGGCTATCTGGGGCATTGCAGGAGGGTTTCTTTATTTATTTATTTATATACATAAACCTATGTGTGTGTGTGTGTGTGTGTGTGTGTGTGTGTGTGTGTGTGTGTGTGTGTGTGTGTGTGTGTGTGTGTGTGTGTGTGTGTGTGTGGTTAAAGAGGATCATCCAGTAGCCAGAAGCTTGCCAGTTCAAATGTTTTGACTGTTCCTTTCCTCCCTTCCTCCCTCCTTTCCTTCCTTCTTTCCTCCCTTCCTTTCTTCTGTCCTTCCTTCCTTCCTTCCTTACTTGTTTCCTTCCTCCCTTCTCTCCCTCCCTCCTTCCTCCCTCCCTACCTTCCCTCCTTCCTTCCTCCCTCCCTTCCCTCCTTCCCTCCTTCCTTGATCCCTCCCTTCCCTCCTTCCTTCCTTCCTTCCTCCTTTCCTTCCCTCCTTTCTTTCCTTCCTTCTTCCTCCCTCCCTCCTACCTTCCCTCCTTCTTTACCTTCCTTCCTTCCTCCCTCCTTTCCTTTCTTCTTTCTCCCTTCCTTCCTTCCTCCCCTCCTTCCTTCCTTCCTCCCCCTACCTTACTTCCTTCCTTCCTCCTTTCCTTCCTTCCTTCCTCCCCCCACCTTCCACCCTCCTTTCCTTCCTTCTTTCTCCCTTCCTTCCTCCCTTCCTTCCTTCCTCTCCCCACCTTCCTTCCTCCTTTCCTTCCTCCCTCCTTTCCTTCCTTCTTTCTCCCTTCCTCCCTCCTTTCCTTCCTTCTTCCTCCCTTCCTCCCTCCTTTCATTTCTTCTTCCTCCCTTCCTTCCTTCCTCCCTCCTTTCCTTCCTTCCTTCCCCCACCTTCCTCCCTCCTTTCCTTCCTTCTTTCTCCCTTCCTTCCTCCTTTCCTTCCATCTTCTCCCTTCCTTCCTCCTTTCCTTCCATCTTCTCCCTTCCTTCCTCCTTTCCTTCCATCTTCCACCTTCCTCCCTTCCAACAGGAGTGTTAAATTAAAAGTGAACATGGTTATTTTAGTGCTGATTGGGGGTTTGAGCTCTCAGGGATCAGTAATCTTAAATAGATTCTGTGTAATTTACACGGCCGTGAGTTTCAATTTAATCCTGATTCTAACTAAATATTTAACATTTAACATTTAACATACAAACGCTACCGACTGGAGAACCGGAGAATAAACTACTGTTAGAAACCATCATGGCAATAAATGTTAATTTAATTCTTGTCAAAGCATTTTTAGTTTTGTAATTAAATCACCTTAAAAAATATATTATATTAGTAAAATGACAGTTATTTTGCATATTGTGTCAAATTTAAATATGCACTTTTAATTAGTATAAATATAAATTGCAGGTTTTATCTCAAGTACAATCTTCCCACAAACGTTCACAATGACCTCGTAGTGTTTGTGAAACTTTTAAACTCATAAAAAGTTCCATCTATTAAAACTGCAGAGGCGGAATTAGGTGCTTTTGACCCTCAGTACATTGGTATTAAAAAAAAAGGACTAATTAAAACAGGAACAGAACTTAATGACATGAACTCATTAGGAAAAACTTAATTGATAAAGTCATGAAAAATTATAATGATAGAATAAAACACCTGTGAGAAACTTCAGTAGTCTGCCTGTACTACAGGCTGTTATAAGGTTAAGAGGTAAAAGTACTTTATCTGTCACTCATATAGTCTCTGCATTTAATCATAGACTGTATATAAGAAATGGACGTAACATCCGTGACGTCACCCATTGGTTTGTGGACTGCTGCTCGGAGGCCAATAGTATCGGATCTGAGCAGCGCCATCTTGAAAATTTCAGGTGCATGCTGGGAAAAATAAAAACATGGATTCTACTTATATGGGCATCAGGAGGAGCATGAGGCGCCCTCCTGAACCTGTGAACCAATCAACCTGTCAATCACCACGTAGCCACGCCCTAATGCATACCCTGCTTTATCGTCACATATAAAATCAGGGAGGCCAAAATGTCCCAAATGAACATCATACTGCATTGAAGAAGGCTTTAAACTAGCGATTGAGACCATAAACACATTTTGAAAACGTTTACTGAGGTTAGAAATCAAGTGAGAAGTTGGTGAATTCTCCATTGACTTGTATAGAGACGGAAGTCCTTTTGACACCAAAACGGTCGCCCCCTGGTGGCCTTTTGATAGAATGCAGTTTTAAGTTACTTCCACGTTGGCCTCATTGCAGAGGACTGGAACTCCTCGCCTGGTTCTGATGTATGGGGAACATTAGAGAAACGTGTGGAAGGTTAAAGTTAGTAATTATATAAAGTTAGGCCACCTTCGTCGTCATGGCTACAATAATAACCACGGGGCTAAAGGTTAGGAGACGACTGTTGGGAGTTAAAGCCTCCATTCTCCTCTACGATATCTGGACTGCACCACTGCTCCACCTCACTGTTACTATGGCAACTACATAGCAGCTGTCACTCAAACGTAACTACAGGTTGTATTTTGGGGCGACTTGCATTGTTTTGGAAGGACAGACTCCTTTCTTTCTTTCTTTCTCTTCCTATCCACACAGTTACGTGTCTCCCAGTCTGAGCAGCTTGGATGAGCCATCTGTCCTAAACATCAACAACTGTGTTAGAAAATATCTGCTTTGATTAAAAAAAAAGTAGAAGTACGAAGAGCCTGTGGGGGGATAAAAACTTTCACTTTCAACGAGAAAAACACTTTGTAGTCATTACAGCACTGTGACTCACCCTGCTGTCTGGTTTCATAGCGTTTCCATAGCGATGGCAGCTGAGGCTCATGGGTATTGTAGTATTTGGAGCCATCTGCCAAAATGAACGTTGAAATAATTGAAACTTGTTTTCGGAGCATAAACCAGGACTGTTACATTATCAGTAGTGTGTGTGTGTATATACTGTGTAGAATCCATTTATTAAGGCCATGGGTGCTACTGTTTTCATTCCACTGTTTCATTATCGAGGTCACACTTTGGAAATTGGACACTCAATAACACACAAATCAAACTGTGGAGGATAAATGTAGTGCAGCAGTAAACAGGGAGGGAATCTGGACACAGTCAAGGTGGTTTGTAAGTCGGTTTAAAGGAAAAATAAACTTTAATATCAATATATTTTTTGATTGACACAACAAAATTATATATCAGTTACAGCAGGTGTGTTAGAGCAAAGTAACACACATGAACATGAACACGTATAATAAAGTAATTATTTTGTTTGGGTGCTAAAATCCCGGAAAAACTGGCTGATATGGGTCAGTGACAAATAAGGTTTGACAAGATGATGAATTCATAAATCAGTTAAACTAGATTTAAAAGCAGCATCAGGTTTGTTAAAATGTACATTTAGTATTTGAAATGACAGTTGTACCATTTTTTACTGTTTACTGTTGCTTCTTCCCTCCCTCCTTCCTTCTTTCCTCCTTCCCTCCTTCTTTCCTTCCTTCTTCCCTCACTCCTTCTTTCCTCCCTTCCTTCCTTCTGTCCTTCCTCCCTCCCTCCTTCCTTCTTTCCTTCTTTCCTCCTTCCCTCTTTCTTTCCTTCCTTCCTCCCTCACTCCTTCTTTCCTTCCTTCCTTCCTTCCTGTCCTTCCTTCCTTCCTTCCTCCCTCCCTCTTTCCTTTTTTCCTTCCTCCGTCCCTTCCTTCCTTCTTCCTTCCTCCCTTCCTTCCTTCTGTCCTTCTTTCCTCCCTCCCTCTTTCTCTCTTTTTTTCCTCCCCCCTACCTTCCCCATTCCTTCTTTCCCTTGTTTTCCTTTCTCCCTCCCTGCCTCTTTCCTCCCTTCCTTTCTCATTCCTTCCTTCTTCCTCCTTTCCTTCCTTCGTTCCTTTCTCATTCCTTCCTCCCTTCCTCCCTTCCTTCCTTCCTTCTTCTACCCTCCCTTGCTTCCTTCCTTCCTTCCTTGACTCGAGGACAACAGGAGAGTTAAACTAGATTTAAAAGCAGCATCAGGTTTGTTAAAATGTACATTTAGTATTTTTGTTGGTTTTATATCATTTGAATTGACATTTGCACCATTTTTTTTACCAAAAGTAAGACTGAATGCTCCTGAAAATGTCAAATGGTGTAACCACAAAAGAATGATAAATATTACATATTTTATCACCTACAGTGTATTTAAGTGGACTTATACTAATAACTAGTTTATTTTAAACCATCAAATGAAAGGAACATTTTTGGAGTATACTTTTATTTAAATTTCAATGTATTTAGTCAATATTGAGCAGGACGTATCCTAAAAACAACCATTTTCTCTAAATAAGTTGTGCCAAATGATGTAAAATTTGTTACAAAACATAGTGTTGTGTTGCAAAAATGGATTATATTTATTCTATATTCTATATATATATTTATTTACCTCTATATAATCAGATTTTTATGTAAAATATACTGGTTACACCAATTGGACACTGAGTTACATCACGTTTTTAAGTGGACTTATATTAATAATGACATGTAAATGTTTCCTGGTCTCCATGGTAACCAGAGTAAATGTAATATTTAGAACAATTGTATTCCATTACCTTTATTTAATATAAAGTTATAATGTAAGATCATGCCAAACTAGTTGATATGGTGTTTTATTGACTATTTACTGTTTTTAAGCAAGTTGATTTATTTGGTACAAAGTTTTTATGGTTACACCACTTAGACATTTTGTTCCACAACAGAAGAAAAGGCATTAAGACATTTCTAACATCAGTGTAACCAAAATGACCTTTTAAAAAAAGTCAGTGGTTCAGAGGTTAGCACTGTTGGGTTTAATACTGTGTTGGTGCCTTTCTGTGTGGAGCTTGCATTGGTTTCCTTTCATTGTCAAAAAACATGAATATTAGGTTAATTCTCCTGTCAGTGACTCTGACGAAGGAACTGGCATAGAACTGGAGTTGTTCCTGAGGCGCTGCATAGTGGCTGCTCACTGCTCCTACTGACGATGGGTTCAACCAGGCGGGGAGTTCTGGTCCTCTGAAATGATGCCGACGCGGAAGTAACTTAAAACTGCATTCTATCAAAAGGCCACCAGGGGGCGACCGCTTTGGTGTCAAAAGGACTTTCGTCTCTATACAAGTCAATGGAGAATTCACCAACTTCTCACTTGATTTATAACCTCAGTAAACGTTTTCCTTCTTTCCTTTCCTTCCTTCCTTCCTTCCTTCCTTCCTTCTTTCCTTCTTCCCTTCCTCCTTCCCTTCCTTCTTCCTCCTTTCCATCCGTCCTTCCTCCCTTGAGAGAGAGACGGCTGACTGAAGTATGGAAGGAACGAGAGATTAAACGTATCAGTGAACGGGTGAAAGACACAGAGAGAGACGGCAGTGCCAGCCACAGCAGATGTTTCTATCGTTCCTGCTCTGAGCCGCTCGGCCGCTGCGGGCTCCTCCGGTCCGAGCCAACCGAGCCTCTGGCAGAACCTCCACCACCACGAGCCTCTGGCAGAACCTCTACCGCCATGCAGAGAGGCCAGAAGTGTCTGTCTGCTGTCTGTCTGAGAGCCGTTTGAGTCTGATACAAACCAACAGAGAGCATCATAGCATCACATTAACTCTGGGGAAGCATCAGGAACCTGACTGCTTTCTTTCTTTCTTTCTTTATTCTTTTCTTTTTCCTCTTCCTCCTTTATCTTTCTTTCTTTCTTTCCCTTCTTTTTCCTTTTCCTCCTTTATTTTTCTTTCTTTCCCTTCTTCCTCCTTTATCTTTTTCTTTTTTCATTTTTTCTTTTTCCTCTTCCTCCTTTCTTTTCTTCCTCCTTTCTTTCTTTTCCTTCTTCCTCCTTTCTTTCTTTTCTTCCTCCTTTCTTTCTTTCTCTTCATCCTCCTTTATCTTTTTCTTTCTTTCTTTCTTCCTCCTTTCTTTCTTTCTTTCTTTCTCTTCATCCTCCTTTATCTTTCTTTCTTTCTTTCTTTCCCTTCTTCTCCTTTCTTTCTTTCTTTTCTTCCTCCTTTCTTTCTTTCCCTTCTTCCTCCTTTCTTTCTTTCTTTCCCTTCTTCCTCCTTTCTCTTTCTTTCTTTCTTTCCCTTCTTCCTCCATGAAGTAAGGCCAGAAGTGTCTGTCTGATATAAACCAACAGAGAGAGCATCATAGCAAAGTGGGGTCATGTGTTCGTGTCTGTTCTTCTTCTAGCAGTGTGATCGGGATCAGAGCTCAGATTCAGGGTTAAAGTAATAATTTATTATATTTGCATGTTAATTAATCAGCTGTGTTACTTTTGATCCTCTGATTTAATAGCAGTCGATCCTCCTCACCCTCAACCACAGCAGAAAAAACTCCTGTGTGACTATTTAGAGTCACTTTTACCATCGTTACTGTGTTTTATTAGGCCTTTTTTAATGTAGTTTCCATCCCTCCTTCCTTCTTCCTCCCTTCCTTCCTTCCTTCCTTCCTTGACCTGAGGACAACAGGAGGGTTAAAGTTTTGTCTCATAGTTTTAATTCTGACAGTCGTCCAACAGTCACTGACTGGTTTATCAAACGTTTCCTCCACTTCACCGTGAAATGATCAAATGTTCCTTCTTTCCTCCTTCTTTCTTTAATTTTTCCTTCGTTCTTCCCCTCCTTCCATACTTCTTTCCTTCCTTCCTTCCTTCCTTCCTTCCTTCCTTCCTTCCTTCCTTCCTCTTTTCCTCCCTTCCTCTCTTCCTTTCTCCCTCCCTCCCTCCTACCTTCCTTCCGTCCTTCCTTCTCTCCTATCTTCCTTCCTTCTTCCTCCCTTCGACCTTTCCTCCCTCCCTTCCTTCTCTCCTTACTTCCTTCCCCTTTCCTCCCTCCTTCCTTCCATACTCCCTCCTCCTTCTTTCCTTCCCTCCTTCCTTCTTTTCCTTCCTCCCTCCCTACTTCTCTCTTTCTTTCCTTCCTCCTACCTTCCTCCTTTCCTTCTTCCTCTGTCCTTCTTTCCTTCCTTCCTTACTTCCTACGTCCCTTCCTCCCTCCCTCCTCCCTCCTTCCTTCCCTCCCTCGACTCGAGGACAACAGGAGGGTTAAAGTTTAGTCTTATAATTTTTTTTATCAAACATTTCCCCACTTCACCGTGAAATGATCAAATGTTACGCGTCTCAAGTGTAATCTGTGCTCCTCCATGACAGAACATCCCCTATTATATATTCCTCCTTTCCTTCCTTCCTTCCTTCCTTGACCTAGAGGGACAAGTGTAATGACAGAATATCCCTATTATATGTGCTCATGAGTGTGTGTGAGCATGTGACTCCACACAATAGTGTCCTCACTTCTTTCCATCCTTCCTTCCTTCCTTGCTCCTTTCCTTCCTCCCTTCCTTCTCTCCTAACTTCCTCCCCTCCTTTCCTCCCTCCTTCTCTCTTTCTTTCCTCCCCCCTACCTACCTACCTAACTTCCTTCCCTCCCTCCTCCCTCCTTTCTTTCCCTCCCTCCTTTCCCTTTCTCCCTCCTACCTTCCCTCCTTCCCTCCTTCCTCCTTTCCTTTCTTCTTTCCTTCCTTCCCTCCCTCCCTCCGTCCTTCCTTCCTCCCTCCTTTCCTTCCTTCCTTCCTCCTTCTCTCTTTTTTCCTCCGCCCTACCTACCTACCTACCTACCTGACTTCCTTCCCTCCCTCCTTTCTTTCACTCCTTCCTTTCCTTTCTCCCTCCTTCCTCCCTTCCACCTTTCCTTTCTTCTTTCTCCCTTCCTTCCTCCCCCTACCTTCCTTCCACCCTCTTTCCTTCCTTCCATCCTTCCTTCCCTCCCCCCTACCTACCTACCTTCCTTCCTTCCTAAATTCCTTCCTTCCTACGTCCCTTCCTTCTCTCCTTACTTCCTTCCTCTTTTCCTCCCTCCCTCCTTCCTTCCTTCCTTCCTTCCTTCCTTCCTTGACTCGAGGACAACAGGAGGGTTAAAGTTTCCCCACTTCACTGTGAAATGATCAAATGTTCCGCGTCTCAAGTGTAATCTGTGCTCCTCCATGACAGAACATCCCTATTATATATTCCTCCTTTCCTTCCTTCCTTCCTTCCTTCCTTCCTTGAACCTGAGGACAAGTGTAATGACAGAACATCCCTATTATATGTGCTCATGAGTGTGTGTGAGCATGTGACTCCACACAATAGTGAGAGTGAATTAGAGAGGAAGTTAATGTTGCAGGAAATGAAGTGTTCCTTCTTAGTGTTTTTCTACCTCTCAGAGTCAAGTGAGTAAAAAAGAGGAACTCCTTATGTTGGAGTGAGTCGAGCATCTGGAGGTTCAGGATGAGTTATTTTCTTTATTCAGTGTAAATAAAAATACTTTAAATGCATAATTTTCTTTACCCCAAAGGGGGGGGTGGGGGGGGGGGGGGGGGGGGTGGGTTCTGTCCTTCTTTCCTCCCCTCTACCTACCCTACCTACCTTCCTTCCCCTCCCTCCCCTCCTCCCTCCTTTCCTTCCCTCCTTCTTTTCCTCCCTCCCTCCCTCCCCTCCCTCCTTTCCTTTCTTCTTCCTTCACTCCCCTCCCTCCTTTCCTTTCTTCTTTCTCCCTTCCTTCCTTCCTCCCCCATCTTCCTTCCTCCCTTCCTTTCCTCCCCCCACCTTCCTTTCCTCCTTTCCTTCCTTCTTCCTTCCTTCCTTCCCTCCCTCTCCCTTTCCTTCCTTCCTTCTTCCCTCCCTCCCTCCTCCCTTAACCCTTTAACTCCTGCAGGTTTAACCCTTTAAACTCCCGCAGGTTTAACCCTTTAAACTCCCGCAGCTTTAACCCTTTAAACTCTTGCAGGTTTAAACCCTTTAACTCCTGCAGGTTTAACCCTTTAAACTCCTGCAGCTTTAACCCTTTAAACTCCTGCGGGTTTAACCCTTTAACTCCTGCAGGTTTAACCCTTTAACTCCTGCAGTTTTAACCCTTTAAACTCCCGCAGGTTTAACCCTTTAACTCCCGCAGGTTTAACCCTTTAAACTCTTGCAGGTTTAACCCTTTAACTCCTGCAGTTTTTAACCCTTTAAACTCCTGCAGCTTTAACCCTTTTAAACTCCTGCAGCTTTAACCCTTTAAACTCTTGCAGGTTTAACCCTTTAACTCCTGCAGTTTTAACCCTTTAAACTCCCGCAGGTTTAACCCTTTAAACTCCCGCAGCTTTAACCCTTTAAACTCCCGCAGGTTTTAACCCTTTAAACTCCTGCAGGTTTAACCCTTTAACTCCTGCAGGTTTTAACCCTTTAATGCAGAGTGAATGATATGTGATGCATGAGTGTTAGAGAGCTCTACATCATCAGTGTAAAAATGTTAAACCATCAGATACATGTAGTACACAGATTAACCACCAGGGGGCTTTTTATGTCAACGCTGTCAATCAGTCAGAAACAATATTTTAGAGGCCTGGATACTCTTTTTGAGGTATTTTTGTCTTTTTTTTGCAGTATTTTTGCCTTTCTCTGCAGTAGTTTTGTCCTTTTTGTAGTATTTTTGTCTTTCATTGCAGTATTTTCTATTTTTTTTTTGCCGTATTTTTGTCCTTTTTGGAGTATTTTTGTCTTTCTAGGCAGAATTTTTCATTTATCTTTGCTTTCTTTTTTGCAGTATTTGTATCTTTTTTGCCTTTCTTTGCAATATTTTTGTCCTATTTGCAGTATTTTCTTTCTTTTTTGCAGTATTTGTGTCTTTTTTTGCAGTATTTTTAGTTACTTATACCTCAATAGGTCATTTTTGGAAAACTTTAAGGTTAGAAAAACATTCCAATACATAATTATTGTATTATTTATTGTCTTATTTCACTTGACTTTGCTCCAATTTCTCAGTTCGAAGTTAGAAATATATATTTATCAAACTGTCACGCTGAGTCTTTTATCTGTGTCTCTACTCTCTACCAGCTCCTCAGGGAGAATGTATAATGATCTATCTAACATACAATGTTAATAATAAGTAAGATGTTTGTCACACATCATTTTGCCACCATCTGCAGACTGTCTAATTAAAAACCTGAAGTCTTCAGCAGCAGTGAGCATCCACAGTTCTCTCTTCTGTTTTTTAGAGAATGACACTGAGCACTCTGAGTGTGCAGCTAACAGGTAAACGCAGCTTTAATGAGCTCTCTTCTCTTCTCTCGTTCTCTTCCCTCCGACGCTGCAGAAGGAAAAACACACGTTTTGTCTTTCTTTGCAGTATTTTTGTCCTTTTTGTAGTATTTTCATCTTTCTTTGCAGTATTTTTGTCTTTCTTTGCAGTATTTTTGTCCTTTTTGTAGTATTTTCATCTTTCTTTGCAGTATTTTCATCTTTCTTTGCAGTATTTTTGTCTTTCTTTGCAGTATTTTTGTCTTTCTTTGCAGTATTTTCATCTTTCTTTGCAGTATTTTTATCTTTCTTTGCAGTATTTTTTCCCTTTTTGCAGTATTTTTATCTTTCTTTGCAGTATTTATATATTTCTTTGCAGTATTTTATATCTTTCTTTGCATTATTTTTGTCTTTCATTGCGGAATTTTTCATTTATCTTTACAATGTTTGTCCTGTTTGCAGTAATGTTTTTCTTTTTTGAAGTATTTGTATCTTTATTTACAGTCTTTTTGT
>NW_026910717.1:20000-30000 GCF_963691925.1 Scomber scombrus | reverse complement strand
AGTTCAGTATTAAGGGGACGTCCTCAGAGTTCAGTATTAAGGGGACGTCCTCACAGTTCAGCATTAAGGGGACGTCCTCAGAGTTCAGTATTAAGGGGACGTCCTCAGAGTTCAGTATTAAGGGGACTTCCTCAGAGTTCAGCATTAAGGGGACGTCCTCAGAGTTCAGTATTAAGGGGACTTCCTCAGAGTTCAGCATTAAGGGGACGTCCTCAGAGTTCAGCATTAAGGGGACGTCCTCAGAGTTCAGTATTAAGGGGACGTCCTCAGAGTTCAGTATTAAAGGGACGTCCTGAGTAAATCTACCTTTGGGTCCTGTTGGTCCATCTTGTCCTGAAGGTCCTGGCACTCCATCGAGTCCTTGGGGCCCCAGGTTTCCTTGGAGTCCCACAGACCCATCTTCTCCCTGGGGCCCTAACCTGCCCCGCTGGCCGGGGCCCCCGATACCATCGTCCCCCTGTTGCCATGGAGACCAAGAGGACAACATCAGTTCAACAGTCTATCGTCTCCATATGACTTCTTATCTGTGACCGGTCCATGTTACCTTGGGCCCCGGCATCCCTGGGGGCCCTGATGGCCCCGCACGTCCCTTGATTCCAAAACTGGGCACACCTGGAGCTCCTGGGAGGCCCTTCAGTCCTAGAGGATAAGAAATATCATGTTGATCCTCATCTAAACACTCAGCTCAGCGCTGCCTTCAACATCCTTCTTAAACCTGACCTTTGACCCCTGGGAAGCCGGGGGGCCCCTGCACAGAGAAGCCGTCCTCTCCTCTCTCTCCCTTTGGACCAACGGACCCGAGGGCCCCAACGATCCCCGTCACACCTGAGACCAGCAGACACCACATCAGCAGGTATAACACCAGGAAATGTGATTTTGTTCTATTAACTATAATTTCCAGTAAAATGCAGCAATTTCAACACCTTACATTATATTATATATATAATAATATATTATATATTATTATATATAATAATATATATAATATATAATATATATTATTATATATATAGTATGGATGTACCTCCTGAACTACAGCAGCTGAAGTTAATAAAGAGGTTTTACCTTCAGGTCCCGGGTTCCCAGATAAACCTTTGGTCCCTTTCTGTCCCGGATCTCCTGGACTGGTTTTAATCTCACCAGGAGAACCTTTCTCCCCTGGAACACAAACACACCAACAATAGTTATAGTGATATCATAGATATATATATATATATATATATATATCTATATATATATAATGATATATATATATATGTCCAATGTCCAACAATCAGCAGGACCTCACCTGGTTTTCCAGGATCTCCTCGTGGTCCCCCCACTCCCACACTGCCTCGTGGTCCTGGAGGTCCAGGTCTGCCGATGCCAGGAGGTCCTGAAGGTCCCGTCTGTCCTACCAGTCCTGGAGTACCAGTCCCTCCAGTCGGGCCCCGGTCCCCTTTAGGCCCCAGAGGCCCCTGAAGACACAAGAACCAGAACATCTGAAAAGCCAAACCCGTCCCCGACCTGGTCCGGGTCCTGGTCCACCTTAAACCTTCACTCCCACCAACCCGGGTCCCAGGACAGACCAGTACAGACCAGTACAGTCCAGTACAGACCAGTACAGACCAGTACAGACCAGTACAGTCCAGTACAGACCAGTACAGACTAGTAAGGACTTTTTAAAGGAGGGCCCACAGACAGGACGGGGTCCTGCGCCCCCCCCTGTAGTCTGATCCACATCACCAACCAGAACCTGACCACTGTGGTGGTCTAGAGGAGTCAGAACCTGCAGACTAATGGACAGGTTTTACTGTGTAATTATGGAACTGGACTTTATCCAATAATCAATAATCAATAACACTAATCAATGATCACTAATCAATAATCAATAATCACTAATCTCCTGCATTACAGTATATTCATTATTATTATAGTGATTGGAGGGTTGGGGTCAGCTCTCACAGATCACAGCAGTCTGGTTTTAGTCTTGAGCTGGTTTAACTGGTTTCCAGCAGCAGGGCCGACTGAGTCTGTGGGTCCATATGGGTCCATATGGGTCCATATGGGTCTAACCCTTTACTGGATGATTGTAGAACTGTTGTATAAATAAAGTTTATTCTAATATCCTCACATGTGTCCAAACCACAGCAGCTGATTGTTGCCATGGAGACAAACCTCAGTACATTAGTCACAGGTTCTGTGAGTCCGGTCCACATGTGAGGCGGTCTGGATCTCATACTCACAGGGTTTCCCTTCTGCCCCCGAAGTCCGTTCAGTCCCGGGAATCCACGAGTTCCGTCTTTCCCCTCCAGGCCCGGTGGTCCCGCCCCCCCCCTGTCCCCAGGCTCACCCTTCTGCCCCACCCTGTGCATGATGCCGGGGTCACCCACAGGACCGGGGGCCCCTGGGGGTCCAGGGATACCGAAGGGGCCCTGAGACACAGACAGGAAGTTAGTTCTTCTTCTGGCACTGACCCTTCAGAATTAAAGCTCTAAGACTGAAAGATGTGTTCAGATCATCCAAACATGTTGAAATGATCTGAGAAAGATTTACAGAATAATTAGTGAAAATTCAATCTTTGTTTTTCATTGAGATGGAAAATCTGCAGCAAAAAAACATTAAAGCATAAACTGAATGTGAGAGACGCTGCTCTGCTGCCCCCATGTGGTCAGACAGCAGCATTACAGTCTGCCTGCTCTGCTGCCCCCATGTGGTCAGACAGCAGCATTACAGTCTGCTGCCCCCATGTGGTCAGACAGCAGCATTACAATCTGCCTGCTCTGCTGCCCCCATGTGGTCAGACAGCAGCATTACAGTCTGCTGCCCCCATGTGGTCAGACAGCAGCATTACAGCCTGCTCTGCATCTGACTGCCTCAGGTCCTCAGCCTGTCCTCACAGAGTGTAACTGTCATTAGAACTGCTAATAAAGTTTTATTTCTCTCTATAAAATCAAAACTTTGTGTGGTGGAAACTGGTTCCAAAGCTGCTGGAAGTTTGTGAGTAAAGACGTGTTAGTTTTATGCTCCAGCAGTGAGAAGAGTCACTCATCACTGAACATGTTATGTCCTGGGAAGATTCATCCGAGCGGAAACGCCTAAAACCAACAGTTGTGATCCACAGATAACAGAGCCGACATCACAGCTCACTGCATTCCTCTCTGCTTCTGAACTCTGATTTATAATATCAGCTCATTCTATATCTGCATCTATACATCTGTAATACCTCATAATATAATATAATATAATATAATATAACATAATATAATATAATATATAATATAATATAATATAATATAATATAATAAATATAATATAATATAATATAATATAATATAATATAACATAATATAATATATAATATAGTATAATATAATATAATATAATATAATATAATAAATATAATATAATATAATATAATATAATATAATATAATAAATATAACATAATATAATAAATATAACATAATATAATATAATAAATATAATATAACATAATATAATATAATATAATAAATATAACATAATATAATAAATATAACATAATATAATATAATATAACATAATATAATATAATAAATATAATATAATATAATAAAATAAATATAATATAATATAATATAATATAATATGATATAATATAATATAATATAATATGATATAATATAATATAATATAATAAAATAAATATAATATAATATAATATAATATAATAAAATAAATATAATATAATATAATATAATAAAATAAATATAATATAATATAATATAATAAATATAATATAATATAATATAATATGATATAATATAATATAATATAATATGATATAATATAATATAATATAATAAAATAAATATAATATAATATAATAAAATAAATATAATATAATATAATAGAATAAAATAAATATAATATAATATAATAAAATAAATATAATATAATATAATATAATAGAATAGAATAAATATAATATAATATAATATAATATGATATAATATAATATAATATAATATAATATGATATAATATAATATAATATAATATAATATAATATAATAAAATAAATATAATATAATAAAATAAATATAATATAATATAATATAATATGATATAATATAATATGATATAATATAATATAATATAATATAATATAATATAATATAATATAAATAATATAATATAATATAATATAATATAATATAACATTGTGTGAAACTGGACTGAGCTCACCTGTGGACCGGCTGCTCCTTTAGCACCTTTCACTCCTCTGAGACCGTTGGATCCCGGAAAACCGTCTTCACCTGGAAACGATGACATCACAGAGACGATGACATCACAGAGACGATGACATCACAGAGACAGGTGTGTCTTACCTTAACTAAACACTTTTACTTTGGTAGGTAATGAAGCTTTGATTTTGAAAGGTAAAGCTTGTCATCAATCAGAGGATCAATAAATCAGGTGTTACTGGTCTTACCTGTCCTCCCGTCTTCACCCTGCTCTCCTGGTGGTCCTGGAGGTCCTGGAGGCCCCGAAATAAGAGTACAGACCACACACACGTCCCCCTTCTCACCTGACAACACCATCAATCAATCAATCAATCAATCAATCATTAACATACAGCGTAGATTAAAACAGAAGTGGTTTCGTTAGACCTCATTTGGACCCTCAGACCAGGTCCTGTCTCACCTGTCTGTCCCTCCTTTCCTTGGGCCCCTGGGAACCCGCTCTGACCTTTCAGCCCGTTGGCCCCCGGCAGTCCGACGTCCCCCTGCAGGAAGTCTGACAGAACACAGTAAACTGGACCCATGTGGACTACAGTGGCCCCTGATCAGAACACAGTAAACTGGACCCATGTGGACTACAGTGGCCCCTGATCAGAACACAGTAAACTGGACCCATGTGGACTACAGTGGCCCCTGATCAGAACACAGTAAACTGGACCCATGTGGACTAAAGTGGCCCCTGATCAGAACACAGTAAACTGGACCCATGTGGACTACAGTGGCCCCTGATCAGAACACAGTAAACTGGACCCATGTGGACTACAGTGGCCCCTGATCAGAACACAGTAAACTGGACCCATGTGGACTACAGTGGCCCCTGATCAGAACACAGTAAACTGGACCCATGTGGACTACAGTGGCCCCTGATCAGAACACAGTAAACTGGACCCATGTGGACTAAAGTGGCCCCTGATCAGAACACAGTAAACTGGACCCATGTGGACTACAGTGGCCCCTGATCAGAACACAGTAAACTGGACCCATGTGGACTACAGTGGCCCCTGATCAGAACACAGTAAACTGGACCCATGTGGACTAAAGTGGCCCCTGATCAGAACACAGTAAACTGGACCCATGTGGACTACAGTGGCCCCTGATCAGAACACAGTAAACTGGACCCATGTGGACTAAAGTGGCCCCTGATCAGAACACAGTAAACTGGACCCATGTGGACTACAGTGGCCCCTGATCAGAACACAGTAAACTGGACCCATGTGGACTACAGTGGCCCCTGATCAGAACACAGTAAACTGGACCCATGTGGACTAAAGTGGCCCCTGATCAGAACACAGTAAACTGGACCCATGTGGACTAAAGTGGCCCCTGAGGATTAGGACCAGGACCCTCACCTGGTATTCCGGGTTCTCCTGATTCCCCCTCGGCTCCCGGTTCTCCCGGTACTCCCGGCGTTCCTTGGGGCCCGATGGTGAAAGGAGCCGGTTCTCCTGGTTCTCCTTTTGGTCCGGTGGAGCCTGGCGGCCCCTGGGGGCCCTGGGGGCCGGTAAGACCCACACCTCCAGAAAAACACTTAGTTATGATGTGCTTTAATCAATAATCAATAATCAGTCATCAATAATCAATAATCAGTCATCAATAATCAGTCATCAATAATCAGTCATCAATAATCAATAATCAGTCATCAATAATCAATAATCAATCATCAGTCATCAGTCATCAATAATCAGTATACGTTATTGATTAGTTACTATTAGTTATTGATTAGTTATTGATTAGTTATTGATTAGTTATTGATTGATTGGTCACACCTTGCTCGCCCTGCAGTCCAGGAAACCCGATGAGTCCTGAAAGAGAAGAAGAGCTCCTGATGATGTCACTGATCAATTAAACTTTATTGATCGACATTGCTTGACCCTGATTGGCTGAGAGTCTCACAGCTGCTTGAACCTGATTGGCTGAGAGTCTCACAGCTGCTTGAACCTGATTGGCTGAGTGTCTCACAGCTGCTTGACCCTGATTGGTCCAGTAGAACTGAGTGTTTATGGTTGATGATGGTGTGTGTGTGTTAATACGGCTTCATGTAAACGTTTAAAGTTATTAATCTCTCTTTATTCACATTAAAAACATCCAACCATGAAGAAGATAAAGATAATAAAGACTTCTTGTGCATACCTGGCTCACCGGCGGCTCCTGGGGGTCCGCGGGGCCCCGGGACACCAGACTGGCCCTTCAATAATATGTATTTCCAGACGGTCTGAGAAAAACACATCAACAAGCTTTTCATTTTCCCTCCGTTATCCAGGTCTGGAACCCCCTAACCCTGACACACTGAGTACAGGTGTACCTGACACACTGAGTACAGGTGAACCTGACACACTGAGTACAGGTGTACCTGATGACACACTGAGTACAGGTGTACCTGACACACTGAGTACAGGTGTACCTGACACACTGAGTACAGGTGTACCTGATGACACACTGAGTACAGGTGTACCTGACACACTGAGTACAGGTGTACCTGATGACACACTGAGTACAGGTGTACCTGACACACTGAGTACAGGTGTACCTGACACACTGAGTACAGGTGTACCTGACACACTGATTACAGGTGTACCTGATACACTGAGTACAGGTGTACCTGATGACACACTGAGTACAGGTGTACCTGATACACTGAGTACAGGTGTACCTGACACACTGAGTACAGGTGTACCTGATGACACACTGAGTACAGGTGTACCTGATGACACACTGAGTACAGGTGTACCTGACACACTGAGTACAGGTGTACCTGACACACTGAGTACAGGTGAACCTGACACACTGAGTACAGGTGTACCTGATGACACACTGAGTACAGGTGTACCTGACACACTGAGTACAGGTGTACCTGACACACTGAGTACAGGTGTACCTGATGACACACTGAGTACAGGTGTACCTGACACACTGAGTACAGGTGTACCTGACACACTGATTACAGGTGTACCTGATACACTGAGTACAGGTGTACCTGATGACACACTGAGTACAGGTGTACCTGATACACTGAGTACAGGTGTACCTGACACACTGAGTACAGGTGTACCTGATGACACACTGAGTACAGGTGTACCTGACACACTGAGTACAGGTGTACCTGATGACACACTGAGTACAGGTGTACCTGATGACACACTGAGTACAGGTGTACCTGACACACTGAGTACAGGTGTACCTGACACACTGAGTACAGGTGTACCTGATACACTGAGTACAGGTGTACCTGATGATACACTGAGTACAGGTGTACCTGACACACTGAGTACAGGTGTACCTGATACACTGAGTACAGGTGTACCTGATACACTGAGTACAGGTGTACCTGATGATACACTGAGTACAGGTGTACCTGACACACTGAGTACAGGTGTACCTGACACACTGAGTACAGGTGTACCTGACACACTGAGTACAGGTGTACCTGATGACACACTGAGTACAGGTGTACCTGATACACTGAGTACAGGTGTACCTGACACACTGAGTACAGGTGTACCTGATGACACACTGAGTACAGGTGTACCTGATACACTGAGTACAGGTGTACCTGACACACTGAGTACAGGTGTACCTGACACACTGAGTACAGGTGTACCTGACACACTGAGTACAGGTGTACCTGACACACTGAGTACAGGTGTACCTGATGACACACTGAGTACAGGTGTACCTGACACACTGAGTACAGGTGTACCTGACACACTGAGTACAGGTGTACCTGACACACTGAGTACAGGTGTACCTGACACACTGAGTACAGGTGTACCTGACACACTGAGTACAGGTGTACCTGATGACACACTGAGTACAGGTGTACCTGATACACTGAGTACAGGTGTACCTGACACACTGAGTACAGGTGTACCTGACACACTGAGTACAGGTGTACCTGATGACACACTGAGTACAGGTGTACCTGACACACTGAGTACAGGTGTACCTGACACACTGAGTACAGGTGTACCTGACACACTGAGTACAGGTGTACCTGATGACACACTGAGTACAGGTGTACCTGATGACACACTGAGTACAGGTGTACCTGACACACTGAGTACAGGTGTACCTGACACACTGAGTACAGGTGTACCTGATGACACACTGAGTACAGGTGAACCTGACACACTGAGTACAGGTGTACCTGATACACTGAGTACAGGTGTACCTGATGACACACTGAGTACAGGTGTACCTGATGATACACTGAGTACAGGTGAACCAATACTCACTTCTCCTGGTAGACCTGGATGGCCTGGGTCTCCTTTCTCCCCCTGAACACACACACACACACACACACACACACACACACACACACATACACACACACACACACACACACACACAGTGATTTATTCATCTTGTATTGATCACGATTTTAATTAGTTTGTTTTTGAGAAAACTGAAAATAAATAAATAAATATAGTACTGCAGTACTACTGCATCAGTTATAGTACTGCAGTAGTACTGCATCAGTTATAGTACTGCATCAGTTATAGTACTGCAGTAGTACTGCAGTAGTACTGCATCAGTTATAGTACTGCAGTAGTACTGCAGTAGTACTGCAACAGTTATAGTACTGCATCAGTTATAGTACTGCAGTAGTACTACATCAGTTATAGTACTGCATCAGTTATAGTACTGCAGTAGTACTGCAGTAGTACTGCATCAGTTATAGTACTGCAGTAGTACTGCATCAGTTATAGTACTGCAGTAGTACTGCAGTAGTACTGCATCAGTTATAGTACTGCAGTAGTACTGCATCAGTTATAGTACTGCAGTAGTACTGCAGTAGTACTGCATCAGTTATAGTACTGCAGTAGTACTGCAGTAGTACTGCATCAGTTATAGTACTGCAGTAGTACTGCATCAGTTATAGTACTGCAGTAGTACTGCATCAGTTATAGTACTGCAGTAGTACTGCAGTAGTACTGCATCAGTTATAGTACTGCAGTAGTACTGCAGTAGTACTGCATCAGTTATAGTACTGCAGTAGTACTGCATCAGTTATAGTACTGCAGTACTACTGCAGTACTATAACTGATGCAGTACTACTGCAGTACTACTGCAGTACTATAACTGATGCAGTACTACTGCAGTACTATAACTGATGCAGTACTACTGCAGTACTACTGCAGTACTATAACTGATGCAGTACTACTGCAGTACTACTGCAGTAGTACTGCAGTAGTACTGCATCAGTTATAGTACTGCAGTAGTACTGCAGTAGTACTGCATCAGTTATAGTACTGCAGTAGTACTGCAGTAGTACTGCATCAGTTATAGTACTGCGTTAGTCTCACCTGAGCTCCTTCGATACCTGGAGGACCGAGGTATCCACGATCCCCCGGATCTCCCTGCAGACAAACACATGATCAGTTTAAAGGGATCAGATTGAATGATTGATTAGTATTGATCAGTTTAAAGGGATCAGATTGAATGATTGATTAGTATTGATCAGTTTAAAGGGATCAGATTAACTACTGATCCTCCAGAGCTGAGACAGAGTGCAGCATCTGTCTCTAACTGATGATCTTTGATGAGTTCAGACCAGACGACACGGTTCAGTTTGTCCTGATCCTGGTCCTGGTTCTGATCCTGGTCTTGATCCTGGTTCTGGTTCTGATCCTGGTTTTGGTTCAGACCAATAGCAGAACACCAAGCTATAATTAGCGTAGCATAGCATTGATTACCTGTGCTCCGAGCTCTCCAGGGATTCCATCCTTCCCGGGTTTAC
>NW_026910717.1:5000-15000 GCF_963691925.1 Scomber scombrus | reverse complement strand
AGGGTTGGCCTGAGTCTTTATGGTACTGTGAGGGTTAGGGTTGGCCTGAGTCTTTATGGTACTGTGAGGGTTAGGGTTGGCCTGAGTCTTTATGGTACCGTTAGGGTTAGGGTTGGCCTGAGTCTTTATGGTACCGTTAGGGTTGGCCTGAGTCTTTATGGTACTGTGAGGGTTAGGGTTGGCCTGAGTCTTTATGGTACTGTGAGGGTTGGCCTGAGTCTTTATGGTACCGTTAGGGTTGGCCTGAGTCTTTATGGTACTGTGAGGGTTAGGGTTGGCCTGAGTCTTTATGGTACTGTGAGGGTTAGGGTTGGCCTGAGTCTTTATGGTACCGTTAGGGTTAGGGTTGGCCTGAGTCTTTATGGTACCGTTAGGGTTGGCCTGAGTCTTTATGGTACTGTGAGGGTTAGGGTTGGCCTGAGTCTTTATGGTACTGTGAGGGTTAGGGTTGGCCTGAGTTTTTATGGTACCGTGAGGGTTGGCCTGAGTCTTTATGGTACTGTGAGGGTTAGGGTTGGCCTGAGTCGTTATGGTATTGTGAGGGTTAGGGTTGGCCTGAGTCTTTATGGTACTGTGAGGGTTAGGGTTGGCCTGAGTCTTTATGGTACCATGAGGGTTGGCCTGAGTCTTTATGGTACTGTGAGGGTTAGGGTTGGCCTGAGTCTTTATGGTACTGTGAGGGTTGGCCTGAGTCTTTATGGTACTGTGAGGGTTAGGGTTGGCCTAAGTCTTTATGGTACTGTGAGGGTTAGGGTTGGCCTCAGTCTTTATGGTATTGTGAGGGTTAGGGTTGGTCTGAGTCTTTATGGTACTGTGAGGGTTGGCCTGAGTCTTTATGGTACTGTGAGGGTTAGGGTTGGCCTGAGTCTTTATGGTACTGTGAGGGTTGGCCTGAGTCTTTATGGTACCGTTAGGGTTGGCCTGAGTCTTTATGGTAACGTGAGGGTTGGCCTGAGTCTTTATGGTACTGTGAGGGTTAGGGTTGGCCTGAGTCTTTATGGTATTGTGAGGGTTAGGGTTGGCCTGAGTCTTTATGGTATTGTGAGGGTTAGGGTTGGCCTGAGTCTTTATGGTACTGTGAGGGTTAGGGTTGGCCTGAGTCTTTATGGTACTGTGAGGGTTAGGGTTGGCCTGAGTCTTTATGGTACTGTGAGGGTTAGGGTTGGCCTGAGTCTTTATGGTACCGTGAGGGTTGGCCTGAGTCTTTATGGTACTGTGAGGGTTAGGATTGGCCTGAGTCTTTATGGTACTGTGAGGGTTAGGGTTGGCCTGAGTCTTTATGGTACTGTGAGGGTTAGGGTTGGCCTGAGCCTATATGGTACTGTGAGGGTTAGGGTTGGCCTGAGTCTTTATGGTACTGTGAGGGTTGGCCTGAGTCTTTATGGTACTGTGAGGGTTAGGGTTGGCCTGAGTCTTTATGGTACTGTGAGGGTTAGGGTTGGCCTGAGTCTTTATGGTACTGTGAGGGTTAGGGTTGGCCTGAGTCTTTATGGTACCGTTAGGGTTAGGGTTGGCCTGAGTCTTTATGGTACCGTTAGGGTTGGCCTGAGTCTTTATGGTACTGTGAGGGTTAGGGTTGGCCTGAGTCTTTATGGTACTGTGAGGGTTGGCCTGAGTCTTTATGGTACCGTTAGGGTTGGCCTGAGTCTTTATGGTACTGTGAGGGTTAGGGTTGGTCTGAGTCTTTATGGTACTGTGAGGGTTAGGGTTGGCCTGAGTCTTTATGGTACCGTTAGGGTTAGGGTTGGCCTGAGTCTTTATGGTACCGTTAGGGTTGGCCTGAGTCTTCATGGTACTGTGAGGGTTAGGGTTGGCCTGAGTTTTTATGGTACCGTGAGGGTTGGCCTGAGTCTTTATGGTACTGTGAGGGTTAGGGTTGGCCTGAGTCGTTATGGTATTGTGAGGGTTAGGGTTGGCCTGAGTCTTTATGGTACTGTGAGGGTTAGGGTTGGCCTGAGTCTTTATGGTACCATGAGGGTTGGCCTGAGTCTTTATGGTACTGTGAGGGTTAGGGTTGGCCTGAGTCTTTATGGTACTGTGAGGGTTGGCCTGAGTCTTTATGGTACTGTGAGGGTTAGGGTTGGCCTAAGTCTTTATGGTACTGTGAGGGTTAGGGTTGGCCTCAGTCTTTATGGTATTGTGAGGGTTAGGGTTGGTCTGAGTCTTTATGGTACTGTGAGGGTTGGCCTGAGTCTTTATGGTACTGTGAGGGTTAGGGTTGGCCTGAGTCTTTATGGTACTGTGAGGGTTGGCCTGAGTCTTTATGGTACCGTTAGGGTTGGCCTGAGTCTTTATGGTACCGTGAGGGTTGGCCTGAGTCTTTATGGTACTGTGAGGGTTAGGGTTGGCCTGAGTCTTTATGGTATTGTGAGGGTTAGGGTTGGCCTGAGTCTTTATGGTATTGTGAGGGTTAGGGTTGGCCTGAGTCTTTATGGTACTGTGAGGGTTGGCCTGAGTCTTTATGGTACTGTGAGGGTTAGGGTTGGCCTGAGTCTTTATGGTACTGTGAGGGTTAGGGTTGGCCTGAGTCTTTATGGTACCGTGAGGGTTGGCCTGAGTCTTTATGGTACTGTGAGGGTTAGGATTGGCCTGAGTCTTTATGGTACTGTGAGGGTTAGGGTTGGCCTGAGTCTTTATGGTACTGTGAGGGTTAGGGTTGGCCTGAGTCTATATGGTACTGTGAGGGTTAGGGTTGGCCTGAGTCTTTATGGTACTGTGAGGGTTGGCCTGAGTCTTCATGGTACCGTTAGGGTTGGCCTGAGTCTTTATGGTACTGTGAGGGTTAGGGTTGGCCTGAGTCTTTATGGTACTGTGAGGGTTAGGGTTGGCCTGAGTCTTTATGGTACCGTTAGGGTTAGGGTTGGCCTGAGTCTTTATGGTACCGTTAGGGTTGGCCTGAGTCTTTATGGTACTGTGAGGGTTAGGGTTGGCCTGAGTCTTTATGGTACTGTGAGGGTTAGGGTTGGCCTCAGTCTTTATGGTATTGTGAGGGTTGGCCTGAGTCTTTATGGTACTGTGAGGGTTAGGGTTGGCCTGAGTCTTTATGGTACTGTGAGGGTTAGGGTTGGCCTGAGTTTTTATGGTACCGTGAGGGTTGGCCTGAGTCTTTATGGTACTGTGAGGGTTAGGGTTGGCCTGAGTCGTTATGGTATTGTGAGGGTTAGGGTTGGCCTGAGTCTTTATGGTACTGTGAGGGTTAGGGTTGGCCTGAGTCTTTATGGTACTGTGGGGGTTAGGGTTGGCCTGAGTCTTTATGGTACCATGAGGGTTGGCCTGAGTCTTTATGGTACTGTGAGGGTTAGGGTTGGCCTGAGTCTTTATGGTACTGTGAGGGTTGGCCTGATTCTTTATGGTACTGTGAGGGTTGGCCTGAGTCTTTATGGTACTGTGAGGGTTAGGGTTGGCCTAAGTCTTTATGGTACTGTGAGGGTTAGGGTTGGCCTCAGTCTTTATGGTATTGTGAGGGTTAGGGTTGGCCTGAGTCTTTATGGTACTGTGAGGGTTAGGGTTGGCCTGAGTCTTTATGGTACTGTGAGGGTTAGGGTTGGCCTGAGTCTTTATGGTACTGTGAGGGTTAGGGTTGGCCTGAGTCTTTATGGTACCGTGAGGGTTGGCCTGAGTCTTTATGGTACTGTGAGGGTTAGGGTTGGCCTGAGTCTTTATGGTATTGTGAGGGTTAGGATTGGCCTGAGTCTTTATGGTACTGTGAGGGTTAGGGTTGGCCTGAGTCTTTATGGTACTGTGAGGGTTAGGGTTGGCCTGAGTCTTTATGGTACTGTGAGGGTTAGGGTTGGCCTAAGTCTTTATGGTACTGTGAGGGTTGGCCTGAGTCTTTATGGTACTGTGAGGGTTAGGGTTGGCCTGAGTCTTTATGGTACTGTGAGGGTTGGCCTGAGTCTTTATGGTACCGTTAGGGTTAGGGTTGGCCTGAGTCTTTATGGTACCGTTAGGGTTGGCCTGAGTCTTTATGGTACTGTGAGGGTTAGGGTTGGCCTGAGTCTTTATGGTACTGTGAGGGTTAGGGTTGGCCTGAGTCTTTATGGTATTGTGAGGGTTAGGGTTGGCCTGAGTCTTTATGGTACTGTGAGGGTTAGGGTTGGCCTGAGTCTTTATGGTACTGTGAGGGTTAGGGTTGGCCTGAGTCTTTATGGCACCGTGAGGGTTGGCCTGAGTCTTTATGGTATTGTGAGGGTTAGGGTTGGCCTGAGTCTTTATGGTATTGTGAGGGTTAGGGTTGGCCTGAGTCTTTATGGTACTGTGAGGGTTAGGGTTGGCCTGAGTCTTTATGGTACTGTGAGGGTTAAGGTTGGCCTGAGTCTTTATGGTATTGTGAGGGTTAGGGTTGGCCTGAGTCTTTATGGTATTGTGAGGGTTGGCCTGAGTCTTTATGGTACTGTGAGGGTTAGGGTTGGCCTGAGTCTTTATGGGAAAGCAGCGACGTAATGACGCAGCTCCCTAAACACCGAGCCGTGGAAAAGCTAATTGGCTCTCAGCACTAGAACTGCTTTGGTGGTAAAAGGGGTAACTGTCAGTCATCAGCTCTGTAAGGAAGTCTGTTGTGTGACTGTAACTGACCGGCCCTCCGTCGGGTCCCTGGGGGCCGGGGGCCCCTCTCTGCTCCTGAGTGATGGGGTAGACCAGACTGTCGCCCTGAAACCAGAAACAAGCTTTAAACAGACGTATGAAGAGCTGCATGTGGCCTCTGTGTGTGTGTGCAGGTGTGAACGCTCACCTTTGGCCCTCGGAGTCCCATCCGGCCCTACAACACACAAACACCGTTAGCTTTAGCCTTAGCTAATTAGCCTAGCTTAGCATCAGCATCGTTCACTCAGTGATTGACAGGGGAACAGGAAGTGCCTTCTACAGGAAGTAGGCGGGACTTACTGGCAGGCCTGCTGATCCTGGAACCCCGGGGTACCCTGGGTAACCGCCATCCCCCTGGAAGACATCAGTCAATGAATCAATCAATCAATCAATCAGTCCCTGATTGGTTCGCTGTGATGTCATCATGTCCGTAACCAATCAGAGGAAGTGTTTGATGCCTTTCAGCTTGATATTAAATCATATTCAAATTCTGAACTTTGAAAATCCAAAAGGAGAAAACATGATTATAGATGATTTTATATATTTATGTTGATTATTATTAAATTAAATCCACATTAAACTGAAAATAAACCCATTAAGCCACGTAAAATATGATGTACCTTTGTCCCGTTGCATCCTGGGACTCCTGGTCGGCCGATGGGTCCTTCGTGGCCGGGCAGTCCCTGAAAACATCAATGACATCATCATAACCCTAACCCATCTACTCAGTTATTGATAAAGATGTTTCAATCTGCTGAAACATGTTCATATTATATGTTTACACATCATGCTGAAACTCTGATTCGTGTATTTGCTCATTCTTTGAAAGTTGTGTGATGTTTATTACCGGCAGTCCCGGCGGTCCTGGAAAACCCGGTTTTCCTGGAAGTCCCTGGAGAACAGAGACAGTTACCATGGAGACGGTCAGTTAGCTTGTTGGTCTCACCTGAGCCTTTTGTTAAAAAACTATTGTTTAATATTTCTTGCTGTTTGTGCCGTAACCATGGAAACAGAAGCCAGTCACTGTAACCATGGCAACAGACAGCATCATCTTGTTCTACGGTTTCTTGTGTGATGGACGTTTTACCCGAGAGCCTTTCAGTCCTGGAAGTCCTGATGCTCCCAACAGACCCTGAACACAGAGACCAGAACCCAGAAGAACTCGTCACACATCATCATACTAATAATCATTATATTACTACTATAATAATAATAATAATAATAATAATAATCATCATATTACTACTATAATAATAATAATAATAATAATACTAATAATAATAATAATAATAGTCATAATCATTATATTACTACTATAATAATAATAATAATAATAGTCATAATCATCATATTACTACTATAATAATAATAATAATAATAATAATAGTCATAATCATCATATTACTACTATAATAATAATAATAATAATAATAATAATAATAATAGTCATAATCATCATATTACTACTATAATAATAATAATAATAATAATAGTCATAATCATTATATTACTACTATAATAATAATAATATAATAATAATAATAATAGTCATAATCATCATATTACTATAATAATAATAATATAATAATAATAATAATATAATAATAGTCATAATCATTATATTACTACTATAATAATAATAATAATAATACTAATAATCGTTATATTACTACTATAATAATAATAATAATAATAATAATAATAATAATCATTATCATTATATTACTACTATAATAATAATAATAATAATAATAATAATAATAATATAATAATAATAATAATAGTCATAATCATCATATTACTACTATAATAATAATAATAATAATAATAATAATAATAATAATAATAATAATCATTATATTACTACTATAATAATAATAATAATAATAATAATAATAATAATAATAATAATAATAATAATCATTATATTACTACTATAATAATAATAATAATAATAGTCATAATCATCATATTACTACTATAATAATAATAATAATAATATAATAATAATAATAATAATAACAACTTTTACCGGCTGACAGCAGCATCGCTTCATTTTTACCTTTCTTATTAAAACAACTGTTTTTAGGATCAGGACAGAAGGTGGAAGGGTTAGGGTTTCCCAGATTATTATATCAGAACTAACTATTACCAAGCGGTGCCGTTTGCAACCGTTCCTATAAAGCGAAGTGGAAAGATATGTGAGATATGTAGTGATGTTATAGGCAGTGGGTTGGTTACTGATCATCAGACGGTTGGATATGACTCAGGTTTCTTACCCAACAGGATGGATGATTAAAGGGTTAATAAAACACTGTGACACTTCCAGGATCGGTTTAACCAATCAAGATGTTTATAGATTTAATGAGGAAGGAAGAATTGAAACAAACTAATTTGGGCGTAGTGAAGATATTTGTACTTCAGGTCCGACTCTGCAACTGGAAACATATCAGAGATAAATGAGGTGTTACAGCAATGGAAACGTACATCTGCTCTGTCTGGAAACATATAGTTCAGTTTTTTAGAGTCCCAGCTCAAAGCAGGAAGAACATCCTGGGACTACAGTAAGGGTTTGGGGGGTCGGACTGCACGATATTTCAAAATATTGGGAAGAAATGAAATTGACCATGAATAAAATCAGGAAACTAGTGATTCCATCAGAGTTTATGTATAATATTCTACTATCAGACAGTAAAAAAGCAATCACAAGGAAATGGTTGTGGAGGACCGGATCAAAGTGGGTCAGGATGTTTCTATAATGGAGAAGCTAACATTCATTCACAGGCTTGAACAAGATCAGTTTGACAGTTACTGGAGAAACTGGATCAGCTGTCTGGAACCTTATAGATGCTGGATCCACTCATGTGGTTCTCAGTCAGAGCTAAACAGCTGTTGATGTTTCATTGCTAGCATCTCATTATGAGAGATGAGAGCCATGGAGACACACGTATTAATATTACAGCTGTTATTGTTTATTTACTGCTATATATTTATCTATTTCATTTATTTTATTTTACATGTTTTAGTTATCATTATTACTTATTATCTCCGTATCTGGTTTAATGACTTGATGACATCATGTATAACCTATTCTTTTATTCAAATAAGAAGTTTAATAACAAAACAAAACTAATCCCATCAGTCCGACAGTCGTTACCTTCTCTCCAGGTAACCCCTGGTTACCCTCGTTTCCAGGGTAACCAATCCCTCCAGGAAGCCCATCGTATCCAAGGTAACCAGGCTCCCCCTGCAGGGCACAGAGCAGATCCATGTTAGCAGGTAAACTCTGGTAAAGTGAGGGTCTGTGTGTCAGATGGACTACACTCAGGTGAACCCAGGTGTGGCGGATCCTGGCTCTGATCCAGGTGCATTCAGGTTCATCAGTGAACAGATGGACGCTTCATGTTCAGCAGAGAGGAACCGACTCTTTTCTCCTTCTGACTGAACACACCTGAGATCACAGAGCTCACCTGGGTGGTCCACTAACCACACCTGAGTCCTCACACTGCTGAGATCCACATCAGACCCCAGTGCCAGGTCCACAGCGCTCAGGTAGAAACCTCAGTATGACATCACACACTCACCTGCTCATCATCATCATCATCATCATCACGTTCATCAGCAACAAAACAAAGATTCATATCAAAGAAACTAAAAACTATTTAATTCAGAATCATTTACTCAAAGATTATTATTATTAGTATTAAAGGTAACATCTACAAAAAACCCTAAAACACCTGAAAACACACACACACACACACACACATACACACACACACACACACACACACACACACACACACACACAACCTGGGTTCAGGTGTGCTCACCTTCTGACCTTTGACCCCGTCACAGTGACAGTAGGATTTCCCGCTGCAGTGACAAACCTGTGAGACAAAACAACAGTCAGACAGGAAGTCTCAGACAGGAAGTCTCTGCTCAGACAGGAAGTCTCAGACAGGAAGTCTCAGATCATAAACTGTGATGAAACATCTTCAGACCTTCATCAGTAACATGAAACATAAAAACTCTTTTCAGTCCTTTAACGTCTTAATGTTGTAAATAAAGCTGAGACACTGAGCGCCTGATGTTTTAATACACAGTTAAATCATTAGTTCTTCCCAGGCGGGGAGTTCTGGTCCTCTGAAATGAGGCCAACCAGGAAGTAACTTAAAACTGCATTCTATCAAAAGGCCACCAGGGGGCGACCGTTTTGGTGTCAAAAGGACTTCCGTCTCTATACAAGTCAATGGAGAATTCACCAACTTCTCACTTGATTTCTAACCTCAGTAAACGTTTTCAAAATGTGTTTATGGTCTCAATCGCTAGTTTAAAGCCTTCTTCAATGCAGTATGATGTTCATTTGGGACATTTTGGCCTCCCTGATTTTATATGTGACGATAAAGCAGGGTATGCATTAGGGCGTGGCTACGTGGTGATTGACAGGTTGATTGGTTCACAGGTTCAGGAGGGCGCCTCATGCTCCTCCTGATGCCCATATAAGTAGAATCCCTGTTTTTATTTTACCCAGCATGCACCTGAAATGTTCAAGATGGCGCTGCTCAGATCCGATACTATTGGCCTCCGAGCAGCAGTCCACAAACCAATGGGTGACGTCACGGATGTTACGTCCATTATATACAGTCTATGGTTCATCTCTGAGCTTTCCTCATGTGTTCATCTCTCAGACATATCTAACCCTTTAAACCCAAACACCTCTGCTCCTCCTGCAGGTGTAACATCGTCTTCCTGAGATAAACGGCAGTGTTCAGACAGACATGCTGATGGCGTCTTATCTTCATTCCTGTCTCCTCCTGCAGGATAACGTGCAGGATGCCGTGCTGCCAGGAGACGCCTCAACACGCCCGCAGCGGGGCAGCCAGGGTGAAATGTTCTACTTTCAAACGAGTCTGTGTCTGAACTCAGATCAGATCATCTTGATGTTTCCTGCATCAGACGACACATTTAACCCTCATGACCTGCAGCTCGACTGTTGCTGCAGAGACCAAAGATCTTATGAACAGAATCAGCGTTTCACTGACTCAGATTCCACTTCTGTTGTTTCTTCCACTAAAGTTTCACAAGTTGTTTCAAGTCGGGTTTTTTAAATCCCCAAAATCATTTTCCTGTGAAACTAATGGAGGATATAATCTGTAAAGAGTAATTATGGCTTCAAGTTAACTTCTGTTAAATGTATTTTAGTGGCTGCTGCTCTGCGTCTAAAATATGTGAATTAAATATAAAAGTTGTTTTACTGGTTACCATAGCGATGCATGCGGTACCAGTATGAACACATCACTGTAATAATGTCAGTTATATGACGGACAGACAGTTAAACAACAAAGCACCAAACAAACTTAATAAAGCAGAAGTAAGAATGATTGGAAATATTTCTTATTATACTAAATAATATAAT
>NW_026910716.1:0-4000 GCF_963691925.1 Scomber scombrus | reverse complement strand
CAGATTCTGCTTGAACATTGTGAGTCTTACTTTATTCTCATGGTTGTTGAGTTTCAGTGGAGACTCTTAGGTCCTGATTTACTAAGATCCCAAATAGTGGGTACTAAATTGCGTGCTAAATCCAAACTGGACCCATTAATTCAATTCCTATAACTCGACCCAAACATGTAACTAAAAACACAAAGGCAACAGTCATTTGCTTTATGCTTTATCTTAACCTTTGTGTCGTCCTCCCGGGTCAAATTGACCCCGTCTGTTTTGACTGTTCCTTCTTTCCTCCCTTATCTCTTTCTTTCCTTCCTCTCTCTTTCCTCCCTTCATCCCTGCTTCTTTCCTTCCCTCCCTCCCTTCCTTCTTTCTTTCCTCCCTTCCTTCTTTCCTCTGTCCTTCTTTCCTTCCATCCTCCCTTCCTCTTTTCATTTCTCCCTCCCTCCTACCTTCCTTCTTTTCTCCATCCTTCCTTCCTTCTTTCTTTCCTTTCCTCCCTTCCTCCTTCATTTCCTTCCTTCCTCCCTTACTTTCATTCTTTCCTCCCTCCTTTCCTTCCTTATTCCTCCCTTCCCCCTTTCCTTCCTTCTTCTTCCCTACCATCCCCCTTTCCTTCCTCCTTCCGCCCCTTCCTTCTTTCCTCTGTCCTTCTTTCCTTCCATCCTCCCTTCCTCTTTTCATTTCTCCCTCCTACCTTCCTTCTTTCCTTTCCTTTCCTTTCCTCCCTTCCTCCCTCATTTCCTTCCTTCCTCCCTTACTTTCATTCTTTCCTCCCTCCTTTCCTTCCTTCTTCCTCCCTTCCCCCTTTCCTTCCTTCTTCTTGCCTACCATCCCCCTTTCCTTCCTCCTTCCGCCCTTCCTTTCCTCCTTCCGCCCCTTCCTTTCCTTCTTCCTCCCTCCTTCTTCTTCTTCCCTCCCTTTCTTGACTCGAGGACAACAGGAGGGTTAACTTAACGAGGCTTAATGGATGCTTGAATACACGTCTTAAAGGATACAGCTAGCATGCAGAGCCAAACATCTACTTAAAAGTATTGTGTGTGCATCCAAAGTCTGATATATCTCATTCCTCTGTGTTGTAGACCTTCGTTATTGTCCAAAAACTATTATCAACATGTCAGTGAGCCACATCGCTGAACTGGGTGACATGTTCTTTCAACCCTGAAGTTACTGTGGTCAGCATCAGGTTTTCACTCTTTGGAGAGTATTTTCATCGGGAAGACTTCGTCACACGTGCACGAAGACTTGGGTCTGTTGACACTAATCTGCTAACCTGTGCTACGGATCACAAAGTCTTCACTATGTATTCAACTTATTTGAGAAACTTACAATATCCTAATGAGAGTCTGATGAATATGACAAGCGTGGAATAAATGTTTACTATAAAGAAAACTGTGTCCTTGCAGCTCTATTCCTGACATAAAGATTCTTTGCGGAGATTGAAAACTTGATGCTTGAAAAAGTAATTATTCCTCCTCTGCATATTGGCCCTGAGGGAATTTATACTGAAATGAACTAAACCTTTGTGTCAGGAAGCGAATGAAAGTCTTGTTCCGTGCAAGAAAAACATGTTTTCTACGATTCATCTGAGGTCAAAACGAGGCTTTTGCAGTCTTGAGTTTGTCAAATAAAGCAGGTTTTGTCATCTTGGTCGCTGTGTAGAGACAACAAACCAAATGTGATGCAAGGAAACATCGTCCACAATACAAAGAAGGAAAGACTATAACTGGGATGTAAACCTCTTTAACCTTTGTGTCGTCCTCCCGGGTCAAATTGACCCCGTCTGTTTTGACTGTTCCTTCTTTCCTCCCTTCCTTCTGTCCTCTCTCCCTCCGTCTCTCTTTCTTTCCTCCCCCCTACTTTCCTCCCTTCCACTTTCCTCCCTTTCTTCTTTCCTTCCTCCCTCCTTTCCTTTCTTCTTCCTTCCTCCCTCCATCCTTCTCTCTCTCTTTCCTCCCTTCCTTCTGTCCTTCCTCCCTCCCTCCTTCTTTCCTTCCTTCCTTCCTTCCTTCTTCCCTCCTTCTTTCCTTCCTTCCTTCCTTCCTTCTTCCCTCCTTCTTTCCTTCCTTCCTTCCTTCCTTCTTTCCTCCCTCTCTCATTCTCTCTTTCTTTCCTCCCCCCTACCTTCCTCCCTTCCTTCTTTCCTCCCCCCTTCCTTCCTTCCTTCCTCCTTTCCTTCCTTTTTCTTTCATCCTTCCTCCTTTCCTTCCTTCATCCTTCCTTCCTCCCTGCTTCCTTCCTCCTTTCCTTCCTTCCTTCCTCCCTCCTTTCCTTCCTTCCTTCCTTGACTTGAAGACAACAGGAGGGTTAATTTGACATTTAACAAACGCTGTGTGCCTGAGAGTTTTGGGACAGAAAATGGGATCATGAACCAGAAAGAAACCTTTTATCTGAATTCTAGAGGAGGAAGGAAACAGGAAAACACTTCACTATCCTCGAAATGTGTCCAATTGTCGATCCAATGATAGCTATCGTCAGTCGGTGGAACTTAATTGTTGTATTTTCATTCACTTCCATACATCACATGTTAGCTCAGTAATTGTCCTCTGCTCCCCTGTTTGCTCTGCTCTTGTTTCATTTGTTCTTCTTCTATTACTCTCCTGCTGCTGCATCGACCGGCTCTCCCCACAGAGATCAATGTAGTTTAATCTAATGTAGTCTAATCTAACCTGAGAGGTGTTTAGTTTCCTGTGTGTGTCGTCACAGTTCCGCTGATGTTTTTTTATTTTATTCTTTCCTCTCTGTTTCCAGGCGATGGCTCAGCATGCTACGGCGGGGCGGCGCTACCTCAGGTCGTTCGTAAGTGGCTTCTTTGTTGCCGTTCCCGTCACCGTCACCGTCCTCGACCGGTTCGCCTACGTGGCGCGAGTGGAGGGAGCGTCGATGCAGGTGAGACGTTACGACACACCCACGAATAAAAGCTCACGCTATCGGTCTGCAGATGTCTCAGAGATCATTGGACTTAAGTACAATTTTGAGGCACTTGCACTTTGAGTATTTCCAATTTAAGCTACTACTGCAGTGCCCGTGCAAAATCTGTTTTTGCGTGTGTTTTTACTACAACATCAGACATCCCAACTCTCTCGCATATTGATAGCGGCTCCTTGACGCCCGCAAATGAGATACAATCTCCCGGAATCTGGAGCGTGCAAGCAAGAGTGTGCGCTAGAGAGTGACTGACCTTGTATGTGTGTGTATGTGTGTGACTATTAATGAAGCATGTGAGAGCAAAGCGTCCTGATAGCTCTGTGTTGCCGCTTATCAGAGCAACCCCCCCCCCCAGACCGACACCGATCGCCCCACCCCTTGGAACGGACCTCCCTGAAATGACTTTCTGCACCGCTGCTGCAGTAACACACGTTGTGAGCACGGACCTGAAGCCTAAAAGATCTACTAAAGATCTGCTTAGTTGTTTTTTTCACATTATAATAAGTCATCAGTTTCCATAATTAAGATGATATTTGCAGGTTATGAACTTTTACTGTAAATGTCAGGCTGGATGCAGAGGAAGGATTTTGATCGGCTGTCAGTGTTTCTCCGAAAGTGATCCAACTATATCGTTCACCACTGTCGATGCCGTCCACAATCCACAGGAGTTAGAACCATTTTTACAACTTTACATTTATAGATATTGTTATAGTTCTTGGTGTGGACGGGCATTAAGTCAATCAGAGGCAGAGTGCCAATAAAAAGAATGGGATCCATAATAACGCATAAAAGGCAAAACCCGGCAATCCTTATTTGGAAGGTGCTGGCTCCAAATGGAAAAGATGGCGCTGACCATAAACTGCAATTCTGGGCTTCAAACCAACTGCAATGCAAACCAATGGGAGACATCACACCTTTGTACTTTATAGTCTATAATTGTAAGAAGACACTGGTTTCTGTGTTAAAAACAAATAGCTGCTTTGTGCATCTGTGTGAGAAATACACAAACAAGCCAAAATGGATATGAATTGGTGCTTTTCTAATATAAGATGTTGTGATTGAGTCCCAGTGCAGACAAAGCCAGCAC